>NC_061511.1:48461088-48475517 GCF_022539505.1 Lolium rigidum
CCATGAATACTATGAATAGAGCCTAAGGACATACTTGTCCATATGCAACAGCGGAGTGTGTCTCTCTCCCATACAGTGAATGCTAGGATCCATTTTATTCAAACAAAACAAAAACAAAAACAAACCGACGCTCCAAGCAAAGCACATAAGATGTGGCCGAATAAAAATATAGTTTCAGGGGAGGAACCTGATAATGTTGTCGATGAAGAAGGGGATGCCTTGGGCATCCCCAAGCTTAGACGCTTGAGTCTTCTTAGAATATGCGAGGGGTGAACCACCGGGGCATCCCCAAGCTTAGAGCTTTCACTCTCCTTGATCATATTGTATCATACTCCTCTCTTGATCCTTGAAAACTTCCTCCACACCAAACTCGAAACAACTCATTAGAGGGTTAGTGCACAATAAAAATTAACATGTTCAGAGGTGACACAATCATTCTTAACACTTATGGACATTGCATATAGCTACTGGACATTAATGGATCAAAGAAATTCATCCAACATAGCATAAGAGGCAATGCGAAATAAAAGGCAGAATCTGTCAAAACAGAACAGTCCGTAAAGATGGATTTTATTGAGCCACCAGACTTGCTCAAATGAAAATGCCAAATTAAATGAAAGTTGCGTACATATCTGAGGATCACTCACGTAAATTGGCTTAATTTTCTGAGTTACCTACAGAGAATTAGACCCAGATTCGTGACAGCAAAGAAATACGTTTTACGTGCAGGTAATCCAAATCTAGTATTCACTTTACTATCAAAGACTTTACTTGGCACAACAAAACATAAAACTAAGATAAGGAGAGGTTGCTACAGTAGTAAACAACTTCCAAGACTCAAATATAAAACAAAGTGCTGTAGCAAAATAACACATGGGTTATCTCCCAAGAAGTTCTGTCTTTATAGCCATTAGGATGGGCTCAGCAGTTTTAATGATGCACTCGAAAGAAATAGTATTTGAAGCAAAAGAGAGCATCAAGAGGAAAATTCAAAACACATTTAAGTCTAAAATGCTTCCTATGCATAGGAATCTTGTAAATAAACAAGTTCATGAAGAGCAAAGTAACAAGCATAGGAAGATAAAACAAGGGTAGCTTCAAAAATTTCAGCACATAGAGAGGTGTTTTAGTAACATGAAAATTTCTACACCCATATTTTCCTCTCTCATAATAATTTTCAGTAGCATCATGAGCAAACTCAACAATGTAACTATCACATAAAGCATTCTTATCATGAGTCTCATGCATAAAATTATTACTCTCCACGTAAGCATAATCAATTTTATTAGTTGTAGTGGGAGCAAATTCAACAAAGTGGCTATCATCATATATAGGAGGCATATTGTAATCATAAAAGAAAATTTTCTCCTCAATGCTTGGGGTACTAAAAAGATCCTGCTCATCGAGCCAGCTTCCCCAAGCTTAGAATTTTCCATAGCATTAGCAACAATGGTGTTCAAAGCATCCATAGTAATAACATTCCCATTAGCATGCATATAAAGTTCCATGGGTTTTTTAATTCTCTCTTCAAACACATCATGTCCTAATTCAAGATAAATTTCATAAAGATCTCTCATATTTTTGTTGTTTTCCATTATGCTTAACTAGTGAAATAAAAACATGCATGATATTAAGTAAAGTAAAACAAGTAACTAATAATTTTTTGTGTGTTTTTGATATAGCAAACAAGATAGCGAATAAAGTAAAGCTAGCAACTAATTTTTTTTTGTGTTTTGATATAATGCAGCAAACAAAGTAGTAAATAAAATAAGGCAAGACAAAAACAAAGTAAAGAGATTGGGAAGTGGAGACTCCCCTTGCAGCGTGTCTTGATCTCCCCGGCAACGGCGCCGGAAAAAGAGCTTGATGGCGTGTAACTCACACGTTCGTTGGGAACCCCAAGAGGAAGGTATGATGTGCACGAGCAGCAAGTTTTCCCTCGGAAAGAAACCAAGGTTTATCGAACCGGGAGGAGCCAAGAAGCACGTTGAAGGTTGATGGCGGCGGGATGTAGTGCGGCGCAACACCGAAGATTCCGGCGCCAACGTGGAACCTGCACAACACAACCAAAGTACTTTGCCCCAACGAAACAGTGAGGTTGTCAATCTCACCGGCTTACCGTAACAAAGGATTAACCGTATTGTGTGGAAGATGATTGTTTGCAAGAAAACGAGTAAAGAACAAGTATTGCGGCAGATTTGTATTTCAGTATAAAAGAATGGACCGGGGTCCACGAGTTCACTAGAGGTGTCTCTCCCATAAGATAAAAGCATGTTTGGTGAACAAATTACGGTCGGGCAATTGACAAATAGAGAGGGCATAACAATGCACATACATGTCATGATAAGTATAGTGAGATTTAATTGGGCATTACGACAAAGTACATAGACCGCCATCCAGTTGCATCTATGCCTAAAAGTCCACCTTCGAGTTATCATCCGAACCCCTTCCAGTATTAAGTTGCTAACAACAGACAATTGCATTAAGTATGGTGCGTAATGTAATCAACAACTACATCCTTAGACATAGCATCAATGTTTTATCCCTAGTGGAAACAACACAACCACAACCTTAGAACTTTCTGTCACTGTCCCAGGTATCAATGGAGGCATGAACCCACTATCGAGCATAAATACTCCCTCTTGGAGTTAAGAGCAAAAACTTGGCCGAGCCTCTACTAATAATGGAGAGCATGCAAGATCATAAACAACACATAGGTAATAACTTGATAATTAACATAACATGGTATTCTCTATCCATCGGATCCCGACAAACACAACATATAGAATTACAGATAGATGATCTTGATCATGTTAGGCAGCTCACAAGATCCGGCAATGAAGCACAATGAGGAGAAGACAACCATCTAGCTACTGCTATGGACCCATAGTCCAGGGGTGAACTACTCACTCATCACTCCGGAGGCGACCATGGCGGTGAAGAGTCCTCCGGGAGATGAATCCCCTCTCCGGCAGGGTGCCGGAGGAGATCTCCAGAATCCCCCGAGATGGGATTGGCGGCGGCGGCGTCTCAGTAAGATTTTCCGTATCGTGGCTCTCGGTACTGGGGGTTTCGCGACGGAGGCTTTAAGTAGGCGGAAGGGCAACGTGGGGGGCCACACGAGGGCCCCACACCATAGGTCGGCGCGGCCAGGGCCTGGGCCGCGCCGCCCTATGGTGGCGGCGCCTCGTGGCCCCACTTCGACTCCTCTTCGGTCTTCCGGAAGCTTCGTGGCAAAATAGGACCCCGGGCGTTGATTTCGTCCAATTCGAGAATATTTCGTTACTAGGATTTCCGAAACCAAAAACAGCGAGAAACAGCAACTGGCTCTTCGGCATCTTGTTAATAGGTTAGTTCCAGAAAATGCACGAATATGACATAAAGTGTGCGTAAAACATGTAGATATCATCAATAATGTGGCATGGAACATAAGAAATTATCGATACGTCGGAGACGTATCAATATACAAGGATAATCCCTCTAAAATTGATTATAGCATGTAGAGAACTAGATGAATAAACCCTAGAAGAGTTGTATTGCCAAATAAGTTGATCTTCTTCCTAGGAGAAAGAAATGGATCTAGCAGTCTCCAGTAATTCATACCATTGACTCATCATATCATCAGTAAAAGTCCTTCTAAAATTATCCCTAATCTCATGGCCACCCCAGATCTCAAAAATGGTTTTATTTTGTTGATTAGAAACAAAATACAAATCCAAAAAATTGAGTAGCTAAAGGAGAATTGTCAAACCAGATATCTTCCCAAAATTTTATTGATCTACCATTACCAAATTTCCATTTATATCCAAATTTTACTGCCTTTGATGCCCACATAACCCCTTTCCAAAAAGTGAAAGGCTGGAGATCATGGCATGACAGTATATTCAGATTCTTTGTACTATATTTAGCATCTAGAATTTTCCTCCATAGAGCCCACTCACTCTGGACGTATCTTTTAATCCAGGAACCAATCAAACAAATATTTAAATCTTGCAAGTTTGGGATTCCCAAACCTCCAAAATATTTTTTTCATAGAGATGGAAGGCCAGTTAGCTAAGTGAATCTTGTGATTGCCTTCTTCATCGTTCCACATGAAGTTAGCCATCTGTGTGTCTATTAAATGTAAGGCCCACTTTGGGAATTTAAAGAAGGAAAGCAAGTAAATGGGAATACTGCTAGGCATGCTTGAATAAGAATTCTTTTGGCAGTAGAGGATAGAAGTTTCCCTCTCCACCCAGTGATTGTTTTAAAAATATTTTCTATGAGAGGCTATAAATCCTCCCTCCTAAGTCTATCATAATGCAAAGGAATACCTAAGTATTTAACAGAGAATTTCCTCATGACACACTGGAAAATGTCAAGGAAAGGTTGTGTCTCTGCAGCATCCATATTAATGGGGATAAGTTACTTTTATGAAAGTTTACTCTCATGCCAGATATTTGCTCAAAATAGGTGAGATTCCACCTTAAGTTTAGAGCAACTCTGGGGTCATTTTTAAGAAATAGTAAAGTATCATCAGCATATTGGAGGCTGACAACACCTCCAGGGAGAAAATTAGGACAAATACCATTAATTAATCCCCCTTCAGTTCCTTTTACTAGCATCCTAGAGAAAACATCAAAAATGCAATTGAATAAGAGAGGGGCAATGGGCCCCCCTGTCTCAAACCTTTCCCTGATAGGAAGAAATTACCTTCTATGTCATTTACTTTTACTCCTACAGATCCCCCTTGGGTAATCTGTTTAATAAAACGAATGAAAATGGGGTTACATCCCCTAAGCTCTAGGACTTCATAGAGGAATTCAAGATTAACCTTGTCATAGGATTTTTCATAATCAAGCTTCAATACTAGCTCTTTATCCTTATTTTTATGCACTTCATGAATCACCTCATGAGCAGTGACTACACTTTCTAATATAAATCTCCCTCTAATAAAGGCAGATTGGTGGTAAGAAATAAGTCTATAAATGATTTTAGCTAATCTATTAGTTAAGACTTTAGTAAAAGTCTTAAAGGAACAATTTAATAAACTAATAGGCCTAAACTTTTTCATAGATCTAGCCTCATTTTCTTTTGGAATGAGAGTTATCATGGCAAAGTTTAATCTATACAGATCTAAGTCATCCCTAAACCAAGCATTGAACATACCTATCAAGTCCTTTTTCATTATACCCCAGAATTTCTGGTAAAACATAAAGTACAAACCATCTGGACCAGGTGCTCCATCAGCATATGATCCAAAAACAGCTACCTTAACTTCTTCCTCAGTAAAAGCACTCCCTAACATAATATTCTCCTCTAAAGATACTTTCTCATTCTCTGAGAAAAAGGTATCCTGTAATCAAATATCAGGTCTTGTCTCGTACTTAAAAAGATCTTTATAATAATCAGTAGCTACCTTAAGCATATCTTTGCTATCAGTAACAGGACCATAAGGTCCATCTAACACATGTATTAACTTTTTTCCTTCTTCTCTGATTAGCAACAGCATGAAAGTAAGCAGTATTTCTGTCACCTTCTAGAATATTCCTATCCCTAGATCTTTGTCTAGCCTTAGTTTCCTCAAAAATCCAAATAGTATTTAGTTCTCTAAGAATAAAATCCCATCTCTCTCTCTAAAGTGGAGAGGACACAAGTTTCAGATTTAATGTCAAGAGCATCATATTCTAGCATCAGCTCTTTTTTCTGTTTTCTAGCAGCAGCCTCAAAGTTAATGCTCCAACCTTTTGCAAATCTTCTAGAAATCCTAAGCTTTGTCTGCCAGACATCAACTACATTATTGCTATTAACCTCTAGAGCCTAGGCTTTAACAACCAGCTCTGTAAACTCAAGAATAGCTAACCACCAATTTTCAAATTTAAAACCTCCTTTTTTAGGGATTCTAGTCTCACCAGAATCCCACACCAGGGGGTATGATCACTACATGACCTTGAGAGAGCCCTAGCATTAGCTAAAGGGAAATTACTGTCAAAGGATGTAGTGCAGAAAATTCTATCTAATATACACATGACAGGGTTCTCTTGGTTATTCCCCCAGGTGTAATTTCTACCAGAGACCCCTATTTTTAAAAGAGCCCATAATTCTATCCAGGCATTGAATTTATCTACCCATTTAAAATCTACATTACCATTATTTTTATCTTCAATGAATCTAACTAAATTAAAGTCACCACCAATAAGAGCAGGACCCTCCTAGTTAAGGAAAAGCTCATGAAGTCCAAAAATGAACTCCTGTGTTTTCTCCTCATAGGAAGAAGCATAGACATTAGTAATTCTACAAATTAAATCATTCCTCCTATTCTTAACTACAACACTAACAGAAAAAGCTTTGGTCTCCTAGGATAAAACCTCCAGGAGATCAACATTGATTCCTACGAGAATACCACCAGCAATACCTATGGCTAGCAAATGATTCCAAACGAATTCTTATTCCCTAAAAGATTCTTCAATAAAGAATTAGTAAATTCTTCCTTTTTAGTTTCTTGGAAGCCAATGTAATCTAGATTCAAAGGCACTAGATTATCATCTATTACAAGTTTCCTACCAGGAGCAGAAATACTCCTGCTGTTCCAGAAACTACAAATCATGGATAAAATTTGTTGGGGTGCTTGTCCTGAGATTTCCTAATCACATCTATCCATCCCTCAGCTAGCTCTTCATGCTGATCCTTATCCGACAAGGAAACCGCTCTAGGGGAAGAGCAAGCAGAGTGCATACTATCAGTATCATCATCTATATTTACACCAACTATCTTGGCAACATTATCTAAATCCTCATACCGTAAAGCATTAAAGGGATTACTAGACATTATACCTTTCATCCTTGGTATCTCCAGATTGTCTATTTTCTTCATCTCCTGAGCTTTCTCCATGATATTCTTGGATCTGTCAATTCTGCTACTTTATCTGACAGGCTGCACAGGGCCCCACTTGGATTTCTTCTTTGCAGGTACATTTATCTCTTGCATAGGAATCCTGGAGGGAATTTGAAAGTCTGGCATGATATCATCTGGCAGCTCCACCTCTTGTTCAGCAGCCTCTTCAATCATTTGGTTTAAGTTGTTCTTGAGCATTTTCTCACTGTACCAGAATTTCTTCACCTCATCATTCACATCCACAGAAACTGGGGTCTTGTCCCAAACAAAAGCACCATTTTTGTCCACCAAACCCTTCTGTAGGAGGAGCTGGTAGACAGCAGATGCTTTTGCACCCTCAGGAGAACAACCATCCCCAGGAGGAGCTTCCATGTCTTAGTCCTTCTGATTATACTGGTCATTTGTAGAAGCTTGATTGATGTTACCAAGGGAGAAAGATTGTGATATTGTAGGAGGTCCAGAAGTCCCTCCATTGTCTTGTCCACCTTGGTTACTCCCCTCACAATCTTTCTTACCCTGATCTTCTAGTTCTTCTCCCAATAAGTCATCATTGCCATCACCAGTGGGCACAACACTCTCCTCTCGAGAAATTATGTCGAAGCTTACCTATAATTATGCTTGTGTTCCGTTAATAAACACATGTTATGTGGTATGTGCGTATCTACTTCATATATGAAAACCAGTTTACATGCCAAATACTATTGTAAAATGTGAGAGCATCTCCAGCCGGTTGAGGCCCCTGGGCAGAAATCCGGACTTAACAAACGCCGGATTAGATGAAAAAAGGGTGTGGGGGCAACATTTTCCCAGCCGCACCCCGTCATTCGCCCATCCGTGGGGATAGTTTCAAAAAATCGTCTTCCGGCTACACAAAAGCATAGCCCAATAGTTCAGCGATTGAATCAGCCACATTCCGGCAATTGAAACAGAAACTAGACGATAACAGGCACATCGGCTGTCCCTTCCTGCGCCTTGTCTGGTGCGGAATCGGGCGGCGATTCATCGTCGGCAGACGGTGTCGCATCGGCGGGAGTGGACGTCGAAGGGGAGGACGAAGCAGTTGACGGAGGCTGGAGGATGTCTTGGCGATGGGCGTCGTACCAAGCCCTCGTCTCCTCGTCCATCTTGCTGCCGTTGCCGCCGATCAGGAACGCCAGGTCGGTGTTCCTCTTCTTCGCCGCGGAGGTTGCCTTCAGCAAGGCGATCCGGATGCCCTGGTTGGCGAGCATCTCCTTCCACCGCATGTCGTACTTGTCGTCCCTCCCGGCGGCGTGCGCCCTCGCGTCGGCGCAGCACTTGTCGAATGATGCCTGCAGCCTTTCGACTGGATGGCCCGCCTTCTTCAGTTCTTTCATCTTCTTTGGGTGGAGCTCGGGACGGCCCGCCGACGCGGTAGGGGCTGGAGCGTTGTGGTTGTACTACTCGTCCTTGTTCTTCCAATGGGTGCCCATGGCCTTGTCGCCGAGTATCATCACCGTCTTGTTGAAGTAGGGATCAACGATTTTGCACTCGTCGAACGCCAACTTGACCCGCTGCCAATACGTCTCATAGTTTTGATTGGCACCGGTAATGCCGATCATGGAAACGGTCTTCCAAGCTTCAGCGAGGCACTCCTCTTCTTTGCCGGTCCATTTGATCCGTGGCTCGGTCAGCAGCGAGTTCTTCTTCCTTTTATTCCTCCCATTCGACGTCGCCGTGGGCTCAGGCGCGTCCTCCTCCTCATCGAGGTCGGCCTACTCCTCTTCTTCTTCATCGATGTCTTGGGTGCCATCTCCAAACCCGTCGTTCTGATTGTCTCGATGGCACCCTGCGGCACGACGGCTTCCGTCACCCTCGCCTCCTCTTGTGTGAAGAAACCCGGGCTCGACGCGGCGGCCAAGGATCCCGACGTGATCATCTCGTGCATCACGCCATCATTCGGCGGTGGCATCCCGGGGTTGGAGAAGGAGAGAGGCCCACGATGCAGGGCAGGCGAGATGCCCCTCGTTCATCGCACCGTCGTACTCTGGCGGCGACGGCTGATGCGTGCAATCGACACGTCCGTTGGGAACCCCAATAGGAAGGTGTGATGCGTACAGTAGCAAGTTTTCCCTTAGAAAGAAACCAAGGTTTATCGAACCAGGAGGAGCCAAGAACCACGTTGAAGGTTGATGGCGGCGGGATGTAGTGCGGCGCAACACCAGGGATTCCGGCGCCAACGTGGAACCTGCACAACACAACCAAAGTACTTTGCCCCAACGTAACAGTGAGGTTGTCAATCTCACCGGCTTGCTGTAACAAAGGATTAGATGTATAGTGTGGATGATGATTGTTTGCGAGAAAACAGTAGAACAAGTATTGCGGTAGATTGTATTCGATGTAAAGAATAGGACCGGGGGTCCACAGTTCACTAGAGGTGTCTCTCCCATAAGATAAATAGCATATTGGGTGAACAAATTACGGTCGGGCAATTGACAAATAGAGAGGGCATGACAATGCACATACATGATATGATAAGTATAGTGAGATTTAATTGGGCATTACGACAAAGTACATAGACCGCTATCCGACATGCATCTATGCCTAAAAGTCCACCTTCGGATTATCATCCGAACCCCTTCCGAGTATTAAGTTGCAAACAACGAGACAATTGCATTAAGTATGGTGCGTAATGTAATCAATAACTACATCCTCGGACATAGCATCAATGTTTTATCCCTAGTGGCAACAGCACATCCACAACCTTAGAACTTTCATCACTCGTCCCGCATTTAATGGAGGCATGAACCCACTATCGAGCATAAATACTCCCTCTTGGAGTTAAGAGTAAAAACTTGGCCAGAGCCTCTACTAATAATGGAGAGCATGCAAGATCATAAACAACACATAGGTAATAGATTGATAATCAACATAACATAGTATTCTCTATCCATCGGATCCCGACAAACACAACATATAGCATTACAGATAGATGATCTTGATCATGTTAGGCAGCTCACAAGATCAGACAATGAAGCACATAAGGAGAAGACGACCATCTAGCTACTGCTATGGACCCATAGTCCAGGGGTGAACTACTCACTCATCACTCCGGAGGCGACCATGGCGGTGAAGAGTCCTCCGGGAGATGATTCCCCTCTCCGGCGGGGTGCGGAGAGCGATCTCCTGAATCCCCCGAGATGGGATTGGCGGCGGCGGCGTCTCGCGGAAGGTTTTCCGTATCGTGGCTCTCGGTGCGGGGGTTTCGCGACGAAGACTATATGTAGGCGGAAGGGCAGCCTCGGAGGGGTCACGGGGGCCCCACACGCTAGGGCGCGCGGGCCCCACGGGCCGCGCCGCCCTAGTGTGGCGGCGCCCCGTGGCCCCACTTCGTCTTCTCTTCGGTCTTCGGAAGCTTCGTGGCAAAATAGGCCCCCGGGAGTTGATTTCGTCCAATTCGAGAATATTTCCTTACTAGGATTTACGAAACCAAAAACAGCAGAAAACAACAACTGGCTCTTCGGCATCTCGTTAATAGGTTAGTGCCGGAAAATGCATAAATACAACATAAAGTATGCATAAAACATGTAGATATCATCAATAATGTGGCATGGAACATAAAAATTATCGATACGTCGGAGACGTATCAGCATCCCCAAGCTTAGTTCCTGCTCGTCCCGAGCAGGTAAACGATAACAAAGATAATTTCCGGAGTGACATGCCATCATAACCTTGATCATACTATTGTAAGCATATGTAATGAATGCAGCGATCAAAACAATGGTAATGACATGAGTAAACAAATGAATCATAAAGCAAAGAATTTTCATGAATAGTACTTTCAAGACAAGCATCAATAAGTCTTGCATAAGAGTTAACTCATAAAGCAATAAATCAAAGTAAAGGTATTGAAGCAACACAAAGGAAGATTAAGTTTCAGCGGTTGCTTTCAACTTATAACATGTATATCTCATGGATATTGTCAATGTAAAGTAATATAACAAGTGCAATATGCAAGTATGTAGGAATCAATGCACAGTTCACACAAGTGTTTGCTTCTTGAGGTGGAGAGAAATAGGTGAACTGACTCAACATAAAAGTAAAAGAAAGGTCCTTCAAAGAGGAAAGCATCGATTGCTATATTTGTGCTAGAGCTTTTATTTTGAAAACATGAAACAATTTTGTCAACGGTAGTAATAAAGTATATGTATCATGTAAATTATATCTTACAAGTTGCAAGCCTCATGCATAGTATACTAATAGTGCCCGCACCTTGTCCTAATTAGCTCGGATTACCGAGCTTATCATCGCAATACACATGTTTTAACCAAGTGTCACAAAGGGGTACCTCTATGCCGCCTGTACAAAGGTCTAAGGAGAAAGCTCGCATTTGGATTTCTGGCTTTTGATTATTCTCAACTTAGACATCCATACGGGACAACATAGACAACAAATAATGGACTCCTCTTTAATGCATAAGCATGTAGCAACAATTAATGTTCTCATATGAGATTGAGGATATATGTCCAAAACTGAAACTTCCACCATGATTCATGGCTTTAGTTAGCGGCCCAATGTTCTTCTCTAACATTATGCATGCTCTAACCATTAAATGAGTGGTAAATCTCCCTTACTTCAGACAAGACGGACATGCATAGCAACTCACATGATATTCAACAAAGAGTAGTTGATGGCGTCCCCAGGAACATGGTTATCTCACAACAAACAACTTAATAAGAGATAAAGTGCATAAATACATATTCAATACCACAATAGTTTTTAAGGCTATTTGTCCCATGAGCTATATATTGCAAAGGTAAAGAATGGAAATTTTAAAGGTAGCACTCAAGCAATTTACTTTGGAATGGCGGAGAAATACCATGTAGTAGGTAGGTATGGTGGACACAAATGGCATAGTGGTTGGCTCAAGGATTTTGGATGCATGAGAAGTATTCCCTCTCGATACAAGGCTTAGGCTAGCAAGGTTATTTGAAACAAACACAAGGATGAACTGGTGCAGAAAAACTCACATAAAAGACATATTGTAAACATTATAATACTCTACACCGTCTTCCTTGTTGTTCAAAACTCAATACTAGAAATTATCTGGACTTTAGAGAGACCAATTATGCAAACCAAATTTTAGCAAACTCTATGTATTTCTTCATTAATAGGTGCAAAGTATATGATGTAAGAGCTTAAACATGAGCACAACAATTGCCAAGTATCAAATTATTCAAGACATTTTATAATTACTACATGTAGCATTTCCCGATTCCAACCATATAACAATTTAACGAAGAAGATTCAACCTTCGCCATGAATACTATGAGTAAAGCCTAAGGACATATTTGTCCATATGCAACAGCGGAGCGTGTCTCTCTCCCATACAATGAATGCTAGGATCCATTTTATTCAAACAAAACAAAAACAAAAACAAACCAGACGCTCCAAGCAAAGCACATAAGATGTGATGGAATAAAAATATAGTTTCGGGGGAGGAACCTGATAATGTTGTCGATGAAGAAGGGGATGCCTTGGGCATCCCCAAGCTTAGACAGCTTGAGTCTTCTTAAAATATGCAGGGGTGAACCACCGGGGCATCCCCAAGCTTAGAGCTTTCACTCTCCTTGATCATATCGTATCATCTCCCTCTCTTGATCCTTGAAAACTTCCTCCACACCAAACTCAAAACAACTCATTAGAGGGTTAGTGCATAATAAAAATTTACATGTTCAGAGGTGACATAATCATTCTTAACACTTCTGGACATTGCACAAAGCTACTTGGACATTAATGGAACAAAGAAATTCATCCAACATAGCAAAAGAGGCAATGCGAAATAAAAGGCAGAATCTGTCAAAACGAGAACAGTCCGTAAAGACGGATTTTATTGAGGCACCGAGACTTGCTCAAATGAAAATGCCCAAATTGAATGAAAGTTGCGTACATATCCGAGGATCACGCACGTAAATTGGCATATTTTTACGAGCTACTTACGAGAGAGGCAGGTCGAAATTCGTGACGGCAAAGAAATGCATTTTCGCGCGGTAATCCAAATCTAGTATGAACCTTACTATCAACGACTTTACTTGGCAAAACAATGCACAAAACTAAGATAAGGAGAGGTTGCTACAGTAGTAAACAACTTCCAAGACTCAAATATAAAATAAAAGTACTTGTAGTAAAAACATGGGTTGTCTCCCATAAGCGCTTTTCTTTAACGCCTTTCAGCTAGGCGCGAAAGTGTATATCAAGTGTTATCAAGAGACGAAGTATCAACATCATAATTTGTTCTAATAATAGAATCATAAGGTAACTTCATTCTCTTTCTAGGGAAGTGTTCCATACCTTTCTTGAGAGGAAATTGATATTAATATTACCTTCCTTCATATCAATGATAGCTCCAACAGTTCGAAGAAAAGGTCTTCCCAATATAATGGGACAAGATGCATTGCATTCAATATCCAAGACAACAAAATCAACGGGGACAAGGTTATTGTTAACCATAATACGAACATTATCAACTCTCCCCAAAGGTTTCTTTATAGCATTATCAACAAGATTAACATCCAAATAACAATTCTTCAATGGTGGCAAGTCAAGCATATCATAAATTTGCTTAGGCATAACAGAAATACTTGCACCAAGATCACATAAAGCATTACAATCAAAATCATTGACCCTCATCTTAATGATAGGCTCCCAACCATCTTCTGACTTTGTAGGAATAGAGGTTTCAAGTTTTAGTTTCTCTTCTCTAGCTTTTATGAGAGCATTTGTAATATGTTTTGTAAAGGCCAAATTTATAGCACTAGCATTGGGACTCTTAGCAAGTTTTTGTAAGAACTTTATAACTTCAGAGATGTGACAATCATCAAAGTCTAAACCATTATGATCTACAGCAATGGGATCATTGTCCCCAATATTTTGATAAATTTCAGCAGTTTATCAATTTCAGCGAGTTTTAGCAGTTTCGAGCAATTTTGCACGCTTTGCACTAGGAGTAGTAACATTGCCAACACCAATTATTTTACCATTAATAGTAGGGGGTGCAGCAACATGTGGAGCATTAGCATTGCTAGTGGTGGTAATAGTCCAAACTTTAGCTACATTATTCTCTTTAGCTAGTTTTTCATTTTCTTCTCTTTCCCACCTAGCATGCAATTCGGCCATCAATCTAATATTCTCATTAATTCGAACTTGGATGGAATTTGCTGTAGTAACAATTTTATTTTCAATATCTTTATTAGGCATAACTTTCGATTTCAAAAGATCAACATCAGAGGCAAGACTATCAACCTTAGAAGCGAGAATATCAATTTTATTGAGCTTTTCCTCAACAGATTTGTTAAAAGCGGTTTGTGTACTAATAAATTCTTTAAGCATAGCTTCAAGTCCAGGGGGTGTGTTCCTATTATTGTTGTAAGAATTCCCATAAGAATTACCATAACCGTTACCATTATTATAAGGATATGGCCTATAGTTATTACTAGAATTGTTAGATAAGCATTGTTGTTGAAATTATTATTTTTAATGAAGTTCACATCAACATGTTCTTCTTGGGCAACCAATGAAGCTAACGGAACATTATTAGG
>NC_061511.1:48475617-48506223 GCF_022539505.1 Lolium rigidum
TCAGAGTAATTAATAATCATATTATCAAGGAGCTTTGTTGCTTCACCAAGAGTGATGTACATAAAGGTACCTCCAGCAGCTGAATCCAATAGGTTCCGCGAAGAAAAGTTCAGTCCTGCATAAAAGGTTTGGATAATCATCCAAGTAGTCAGTCCATGGGTTGGGCAATTTTTAACCAAAGATTTCATTCTTTCCCAAGCTTGTGCAACATGCTCATTATCCAATTGTTTAAAATTCATTATGCTACTCCTCAAAGATATAATTTTAGCGGGAGGATAATATCTACCAATAAAAGCATCCTTACATTTAGTCCATGAATCAATACTATTTCTAGGCGAGAGATAGCAACCAATCTTTAGCTCTTCCTCTTAATGAGAAAGGAAACAATTTTAATTTCATAATGTCACCATCTACATCTTTATACTTTTGCATTTCACACAATTCAACAAAATTATTGAGATGGGCAGCAAGCATCATCGAGAACTAACACCCAGAAAATTGCTCTCGCATAACAAGATTCAGTAAAGCAGGTTTAATTTCAAAGAATTCTGCTGTAGTAGCAGGTGGAGCAATAGGTGTGCATAAGAAATCATTATTATTTGTGGTTGTGAAGTCAAACAACTTAGTATTTTCAGGAGTACCCATTTTAGCAGTAGTAAATAAAGAAAACTAGATAAAGTAAATGCAAGTAACTAATTTTTTTGTGTTTTTGATATAGAGTGCAACACAGTAAATAAAGTAAAGCTAGCAAATAATTTTTTTGTGTTTTGATATAATGCAGCAAACAAAGTAGTAAATAAAATAAAGCAAGACAAAAACAAAGTAAAGAGATTGGATTGTGGAGACTCCCCTCGCAGCGTGTCTTGATCTCCCCGGCAACGGCGCCAGAAAATGTGCTTGATGCGTGCAATCGACACGTCCGTTGGGAACCCCAAGAGGAAGGTGTGATGCGTACGATAGCAAGTTTTCCCTCGAAAAGAAACCAAGGTTTATCGAACCAGGAGGAGCCAAGAAGCACGTTCAAGGTTGATGGCGGCGGGATGTAGTGCGGCGCAACACCGGGGATTCGGCGCCAACGTGGAACCTGCACAACACAACCAAAGTACTTTGCCCCAACGTAACGGTGAGGTTGTCAATCTCACCGGCTTGCTGTAACAAAGGATTAGATGTATAGTGTGGATGATGATTGTTTGCAGAAAACGAGTAGAACAAGTATTGCAGTAGATTGTATTCGATGTAAACAATAGGACCGGGGTCCACGAGTTCACTAGAGGTGTCTCTCCCATAAGATAAATAGCATGTTGGGTGAACAAATTACAGTCGGGCAATTGACAAATAGAGAGGGCATGACAATGCACATACATGATATGATAAGTATAGTGAGATTTAATTGGGCATTACGACAACGCTATCCAACATGAATCTATGCCTAAAAAGTCCACCTTCAGGTTATCATCCGAACCCCTTCCAGTATTAAGTTGCAAACAACAGACAATTGCATTAAGTATGGTGCGTAATGTAATCAATAACTACATCCTCGGACATAGCATCAATGTTTTATCCCTAGTGGCAACAGACACATCCACAACCTTAGAACTTTACATCACTTTGTCCCAGATTTAATGGAGGCATGAACCCACTATCGAGCATAAATACTCCCTCTTGGAGTTAAGAGTAAAAACTTGGCCAGAGCCTCTACTAATAATGGAGAGCATGCAAGATCATAAACAACACGTAGGTAATAGATTGATAATCAACATAACATAGTATTCTCTATCCATCGGATCCCGACAAACACAACATATAGCATTACAGATAGATGATCTTGATCATGTTAGGCAGCTCACAAGATCCGACAATGAAGCACATAAGGAGAAGACGACCATCTAGCTACTTGCTATGGACCCATAGTCCGAGGGGTGAACTACTCACTCATCACTCCGGAGGCGACCATGGCGGTGAAGAGTCCTCCGGGAGATGATTCCCCTCTCCGGCAGGGTGCCGGAGGCGATCTCCTAAATCCCCCGAGATGGGATTGGCGGCGGCGGCGTCTCGGAAGGTTTTCCGTATCGTGGCTCTCGGTGCTCGGGGGTTTCGCGACGAAGACTATATGTAGGCGGAAGGGCAGCCTCGGAGGGGTCACGGGGGCCCCACACGCTAGGGCCGCGCGGGCCCCGGCCGGGCCGCGCCGCCCTAGTGTGGCGGCGCCCGTGGCCCCACTTCGTCTTCTCTTCGGTCTTCCGGAAGCTTCGTGGCAAAATAGGCCCCCGGGCGTTGATTTCGTCCAATTCGAGAATATTTCCTTACTAGGATTTCTGAAACCAAAAACGAGCAGAAAACAGACAATCGGCTCTTCGGCATCTCGTTAATAGGTTAGTGCCGGAAAATGCATAAATACGACATAAATTATGCATAAAAAATGTAGATATCATCAATAATGTGGCATGGAACATAAGAAATTATCGATACGTCGGAGACGTATCAACGGCGTAAACCTCGACATGTCGGCGACGTAGCTATTGTGGAACATGGCCGGTGACACCGGCGGGAAAGTGGAAGGAGAGCCGATCGTACCTTGGGTTGGCCATGGACCGAGAAATTGGCCGACGCGCAGCTGGCCCATGTTCATGGACATGGAGACCAGCCTTGCCTGTCGCCGCCGCCCTCTTCGCCGCGAGCTTCTTCTCCCTCTGCGCCCTGCCGTGAGTTTTGGTTTCCCGTCGCTCTACATCCGCCGCCCACCTTGCGTTTGTCCAACCCAGCGGCCTCTCTTTGGCGCCCGCGGCTTCCTCGCCTTTGGCACACCGTCGTCGGTGATCTTATTTAGCGGCACAGTGGTGGAAGGGAAGAGGAGGAGCTGCAACTGTGGGGGAATGACGGTAGCTCCTCCGAAATTCGGCGGGGAAAATGGGTATATGCGGCGCATTTTGGAGGGAGAGCGAAATAAATGGAGGGAACTACCCTTTCTGTGGCCGACACCGCGGGCCCGCTTGATGTTTCGTGCGTTTTTGTTTCGTCTGGAGTCCCCAACCACGCCTCGGGAGGCCGGGGATGGCCTGGGCTCTCCGGATGAATTAAGTTCCTATTCCGGGGACGCGGCTGAACCGAATAACGCCGTTCGGATGAAAAAAGGGCTGTCGGGATCTCGTAGGGAAGACGGCTGGAGATGCTCTGACCACACCATCTCAGGTAGCCAGCCTGCATGGGCCTAGAATTTGGAGGTGCTTAGTCAAGTCCCCACATGCAAAAAAAAACTTGTAAATTTTGTTTGGTTGCTTGCATGCAGTTTAGACGGGTTGATAGCATGCATGTGTTATTTGGTTGTTACTGTTCTTGACATATACTTCACCGACTCTCGCTCTCACGGGCTAAGATGGTGGGCCTTTTTTTTAGTCTCGCACGCCTTAGATGTGTATCCTTGGATTTATTTTTAATCTCGCATGGGTCTTATTTTAAATACTACGTTGGCTAGGATTTAAACACAGGACCTTGTGCTCTAATGGTCCATGTTGAATTGCATGCGCTAGCCAATTCAACCAAAAGACCAATCTAATAGAGGAGGGCTAGGTAATTATATTCAACACTCAAACCTTAAGTTCTCCTTGCTCATCACCAACCCCACACCTCATCTGCTCGCACACAGGTCCTCCACCGAGCCTCTCTTGCGGCTGGCCTGACCGCCTCCTGTGAAGCGCCTGCAGCCGCTCGTATGCCCCCATTCCTCTTCTATTCCTCCATCGCTGCCTTACCTTGAGGTTCGCCTGGGGGAGCCATGGAGCTTAGGCGCTGCAAATATTTAGCGATTTTGCTATTTTAGTGCAAAAAATTGCTACGAGGTCTCCGACGAATCTCTGATGAGGTTTGTGTACAACAGGTCTTTCTATTTTATTTCTAGGCTAACCATTTTTTGCTTCTAAAGCAAATGCGGGGCTTCTTTTGCTGTGACGAAACAAATTCAGGATTTTGGCAAAAATTAAACAAGTGCCGCATTGCGGGGAGGAGCTACCTTTTAAAATCTTATATATTTGCAAACGGAGGGAGTATACAAGAGGAAAGTTTTACTCCTTTTGGGCCTCTGCACGATTTTTTTTTTATCGCACATTGAAGGAGCAACAAACCTACATCGGAGCACATCAACTGACAGATCCACCGACCACCGTCATTTGTCCCAGCTCTGCCCTGCCTCCGGCCGTCGCACGTGGTGAACCGTGTGATCTTCGTCCTTATCTGCAAAAAAACAGGTTTTAGTTAGCCGCTTGGTAAACTGAAGTGTTTGAACGTGCTCACACACCTTTGACGATCCAATTCGCGCTCCACCGCCAGTAGCAGGAAGATTTCCAGTCATACATATCGGCATAATCAGGAGAAAATAGAGGCGCTGATGTGCTGGACATGGAAGATAGAGATGCAAGCGTAAAAGTCCAAGCCGCCTCCAAGGAAAACATGTCCATGTTAGCCAGGAGTCAAACAAGATTATCCCCAGCATACACCCACCACAATAAAAATTGGCCTCTGACGCAGCAAATCTCCATGGTTTTTCAGAATCGACATCTATAAATAGAGTCGATTGTAGCTTTGGCCAGCAACAACCACAGAAGAAACCATCAGCAGTCTACCAGTATATATAGGAGACTAGCGAGAAGCTTTGCTCGAGAAGTTGTTTAGAAGCAACGATGAAGAACACCAAGCTCGTGGCGATCCTTGTTCTCCAGGCCGTCCTGGTCATGGGAATCCTCTCCCACGTGAACGGTACGTAGCTAGCCGATGGTTATCGCCGTCTTAATCATCTCTGTTCCGCTACAAAGTACGTACGATCGCCCTATGGTTACCAGTGACGATTGACTGATCTGATTCCACGCTTATTTTCCTGCGAGCAGCCCAATTCCCCAAGTGCTGCGACAACTGCAGGTTCTTCTCCGGGGCGGTAGTCTGTGACGACGCAGGTCCCCAGTGCCGCGAAGGCTGCGTGAACTGCCGCGTGGTGCAGGCGACCCCTCCGATGACGTTCCGGTGCGCGGACGCGCGCGGCGACGACGGCACGCCATGCCCGCCCTGCAACAAGTAGTGATCATTCTTATCTATACTACTATCGTGAGATGTTCCCCTAAAAATAAAAGCTGAGCTGAGATGAGATGAGCAGAACCGTCGAGCTTGTGCGTGCAACAATAACACGCCGTTGTTGCTGTAGTCATTAGTCGTCACACTTGTTATTCATCTTTTCCTCGAGTTGTTGCTCACTGAATAAACACATGCATGTACCAATTTATGCATCTCCGCTCAATCAAAATAAATACCATATCACTTGTGCATGCAGTACTATATTTTTGTTATGCCCAATTTGACCCCTCTGTTAAAGTCGATCGATTAGCCTCTACTACTCCTATACCCACTGGCCAGCGGGCCGGGTCTTCAAAGTTCAAACCGACGTGCTCAAGCTATGCCCGCTTGTCACGGTCGATGCCAGTGAAGTATAGCAGCCGTTAAGGGATGTAATTTTACCCACAAGTATGGGTACCTGTAGATACCGTGCCTGTATATGAGTAATTTTTTGCCGATG
Source organism: Lolium rigidum (assembly GCF_022539505.1). Lineage (NCBI taxonomy): Eukaryota > Viridiplantae > Streptophyta > Magnoliopsida > Poales > Poaceae > Lolium > Lolium rigidum. Next base: position 48,481,175 of record NC_061511.1, read on the forward strand.
GATAGAGTATCCGTACATTACCTATTAAGTTCATGGTAGGGCATGGGTACAGACTTGTACCCATTGGTATACCCATACCTTACTCGTTTACACTGACATGTGACATATCTAATAATCTAGCTCGTTGACTTATGAGTAATGTGTATGAGGTTGTGATTTCAAAATTTTGATGATCAACATGTACACACCTGTCTGTTATTGAGTTGAGAACTTGAGATAATTGATTTTTAAAAAAAAAATGCTCGATGAACGTAAAATTGTGAATAAATTATGTATTATTTGGTCTACCCGTTGGATACCCGATGGATACGGTACCAATTCGGTATGGATAGGGGTAAATTTTTATATCAAGTATTGGTAGAATTTTCTATCCGCTGACTATACAGGTATATGTATAGAATTGATCTATCCTATCCATTAATCCTTAGCAGCCGTGTAGTGACTGAGATGTCTAAAGCATGCACGATACTGCTCTCGTCTGCTTGTCGGCTATACGTAATGCATGACTCAATACTCATATTTGCTAATATAGAAATTTGAGGATCCGAATAATAAAATTTGTGTCCGTACACAGCTGAATAGTTTAGCTAGCTGGCAAAGCATCTCGTGGATCACGAGCTAGCGCCACACTAGTAGTAACTGTGTCTGAGCCGAGCACCGTACGAAGTCTGTAATTGACAGCAATGTAGCACCGACAGCAACTTATGATATGCACGCATCAGTCATCACACACGTTGCCTGGATAAGCGGCATCTAGTGAGATCTTGTTTTGCCGGTCGCTAGTATGCAAATATGTTCGATCACTCTATGATGTATACTCAGTAACAGTTTGAGTAAAAAACTTGTAAATCCCACAACATAGATGGACACAGGGGAAGTTGGGAACACCGTGCTACGTACGTGCTCACATCACAGTAGATCAAGCTTGAAAAACTCGACTTTGTTCGTGATTGTGTGTCCTTTCCTTATGATTGCCCCGATGGCTCTATGTGTGAACAAACAGCAGCAGGTCCCTCCATCGTTGTCGCATCAGCACTGCCACGTGAAGAGGAGGACCCGCCATTAGTAGTGATCTGTCCCCTCTAGACAAGTCCATGTCATAAGTCGAAACACATTATACTCCAACCACCATATCCTCAACGACTCAATCAAAATTATAATTGATTAGGACAAAACCCGTGCTTCACTACGGAGCAAATGCATGAACATCCTCTTTTTGCTAGCGCACAAGACCACGGGGGAGGTTACATATAACCGTCTCATTCCTGCCATGACTATCTTTCATTCTCTCATTGGTCCCTTGTAGTCTAAGGAAAAATTCAGAGAAATAATTGATATAGCATGAACACTCTGAAGCATTATATATTTTCAGGTCCTACTGTGTCAATATTTAACTTTTTTTTGCCTCATGTTTCATTATTTGTTAAAAAACTTTTATTCAATATAGATAGGCTTGTACACTTTGCTTTGGGTCTTACAGAAATCTAACATTGTGGAGTTGCCACTTTTTTTTTATCGTTGATCATAATCCGTACACCAGAGTCCAGGTCGTGGAGGCCAGATGTCAGCGTTGTGTCATACAAGAAAAAAAAGGAGAACTGCACAATATTAAAAAAAGATAACTCATAGCAGCATATATAAGTCAGTTCTATTCCCATCATTTTCGTCTTCCAAGTAGTACATCTCTCCTTGATGTTGCCATTCAGGATGCTGGCCATGACCGTGAAGCACCTAATTCCCTACCTCACATGTGAAATGGCCTTCAACGCACAACTGCTCCTCGATCGAGTGTGTTAAAAAAATCAGGATGTTTAGCTACACTTCAGGACATAAAGACGTGGAAATTTCAGCTACTGTGCGCCTAACAAGTAATGACAAGTAATCATATACCGATCACTGTGTAACGCAACCACCGTAAAACTTCAGAAACAAAGGAGACGAATGCCTGAAGCTGACATACCTCAACCACCGTAAAACTTCAGAAACAAAGGCTAACAAGTAATGAGAAGGAGTGTGACCCACGAGGTCGACCAGCAAGGACGCCAAAAAGTTGTACAGTCACCTCTTATTCCGGCGACCACGCTTACGGTATGCTCTAAGGGCATCTCCAACCGGACGACCCAAACGGACGCGCTGGGCCGTCCGTTTTGGGCCGTTTGGGTCGCCGCCCGGACACGCGGACAGCGGCCCGCGTCCGCGTGTCCGTTTGGGTCGCGCGCTGCGCCCAACGCGCGGACGCATCGCAAATTGGAGAAACACGAAAACAAAATGAAAATGGCAAATTTAAACGATATTTGATTAAACATATGCCCTATTTTGGGCAAATTTAGTACATAGCCCTATTTTGGGCAAATAAAACTAACAAAAGAAGCCCCTATATGGGCTTTTAAATTTAAACTAAAATATAAACGAAAAATAAAAAACCCTCTAGGGTTTGGTCGGCGGCGCGGTGGCCGCCGGTGCGCCGCCTAGCCCTCGTGGGCGTCGTCGGCGCGACGTCGTCGAGGTCCCGGGCGGCGAGGCACCGCTGTCGTGGCTCGACCGCGCGGGGACTCCGGCCGGGGAGACCACGGGGCCTCCTCCACGGCGAGTGGGGGTCCGGAGCCACCCGCGCCGCCCGGAGGCGCTGCCGCCTCTCTGCCCGGCGGCGCCGCTCGGCCTCCGGCGCGCCGACTCCTCCGGCCGGCGGCACCTCCTCCTCTGGCGGCGGCTGCTGCTCGGCGGCGCGGCGCCCGGCCTCCTCCCGCCGCGCCGTCTCCTCCTCCTCCTCCCGTCGCGTCGCCGGAGGGCTCGGGCGTAGAGCTCCCGGCCCTCCGCGTCCCTCCACCTCCCGCCGCGCCGCCTCCTCCATTTCGGAGGTGCGAATGGCCGCATGGAGTTGCGGCCATTTCGCCTCCTCCTCCGCCGCCGAGACGATGAGGGCGGCGCGGAGGTCCGGGTCCTCCTCCGAGGACTCGGGCTTGGGCTCGAGCGGCGGCGGCGGCGGTTGCGGCAATGCCGCGCGCGCGGCGGCGGCCTCTCGATGTGGAGGCCGCCTCGGTTTCCGCACAATGGTCGCAGCCGCCGGCGGCCGACGCCGACTCGCTGCCGGCCTCGTCGTCGATCGCTCCGGGAGCGAACCGTCGCTTCGGGGCCATGGCGGCGGTTTTTGCTCGGGGAGTGGAGTGGGGACCGGAGTGGAGGGCCGGATCCCTCCGGTCCCCATTTAATAGACTCCCCGGTCACCGACAGGTGGGCCCAAGGGAGACGAGGCGACCAGCACGCGGACGCGAGCGGACGGCGCGTACCATCCGCGGCCACGCAAACCTAGCCCAGATTTGGGCCGGGTTTGCGTCGTTCCGGACGCCGCGGCCGTCCGCTTTTGCGGTGCGTCCCCGCGTTGGGCCGGGTTTTTGTCCGGCTGGACCCATCCGGACGCGCGGGCGCGGGATGGGTCGCCCCGTTGGAGATGCCCTAATGCTCGCGCTCCTGCGCCGCCGCCCATGAGTGTTCTCCGGGATTGCTTTTCTCCATCCCTCACATCTGGATCTGGGGCGACCCAGCTAGCCGTGAACAATTCCGATCAAACAAACAAAGAATTATCTTGCAACAGGAAAGCGTATAGACGGCCTTGGCCCATGGGCCTTGACGGGTTGTTCTCATGGAGCGAACGAGCGGACGGGTGAACGAACGAATCGTTTTCCACTAAAAAAAAGGTGAACGAATCGTTTTTTTATTGACTCAACAGTGGCACTTCATGTAATTTTAACAAAAAACGAACAAATAAAAAGCCTTATTTTATTTTGGGAAAATCTACTCATTGGCGCCGCATTCGCGCGCTCTGATTAGGAAAAGGGCAGTGCTGGGCGTCCCCCGGGGGATCTGATTTCCCAGCCCCCGGGTCCCCAGCCGTCGAATCGGCTATCTTGTACGGTCAGATCTGCTGGTACTGGATGCAGCAAAAAAACACCTCCCGGCAGCAAAAAATAACCCGCTTTTGCTACATTGTAGCAAAAAACGGTTCAACCACGAAATCAAATAAAAAGACTGAGCTCGCCGGAGACTCGCCGGAGACCTCGCCGGAGAGCTCGTAGCAAAAAAATTATGCTATTGTAGCAAAAACAGATATCGTCGGAGACATCACCAGAAACCTCGTCGGAGACCTGGTATCAAACATATCGTACAATTGTAGCAAAACCACAGAAAAAGTTGTAGCAAAAAAAATACTAATTCAGCAAAACTTTCTAGCCAAGACAGCAAAACTTTCGAGCGAAGACAGCAACACCTGACACCTAATGTAGCAAAAACGACCTTCGTTGGTAGCAAAACCTGGCTTCCGCCAGTAGCAACGTCGGAGACCTAAGGTAGGTAGCAAAGCCTGCCTTCACTGGTAGCAACATCGGAGGCCTAAGGTAGCAAACTCCCAAAAATTCGCGAAAAATATGCTTCGTATTCAAGCACTGATTTCGCCTCCATCTAGCACTGATCTGAACGGCGGGGTTGGGCTGGCCTCCATCTCCGGCCTGCAGCACGAAGGGGGAGCACCATATGTCGCCATATCTCCAGATTCTCTCTGCTTAGCACGACGGAGGGCGCCGTCTGCAGGGAACAGCGAAGGGGAGAGGTGGAGCTCACGGCCCCATGGCCGCACCTCATGGCCACGTGCGGCGGCGCCCACAGGGTGGCTGGGGCGGGGCGGCGGCTTGAGCTCATCGGCAGCTGAGAAAGGTTGAGGAGGACGACTGCCGGCTGGACCGGCGAAATCTCGAGTCGTCTCGTCGCGGGCGGAGCGCCCGTATTCCAAGCGCTCCATGGCGTCGATGATTGGGGATGGCCCGCGAGGGCGCGGCGGCTACAGGAAGAGGAGGTTGGGGGAGGCTGCAGGCGCGAGCAGGGGAAATAGAGCAGCGATGAAGGCGGCCGGCGACGAGGTTGCTACCGGCGCGAGGCCAAGATAAGCGGCGGCGGCAGCGGCCGGCCAGGGCGGGCCACCGGCGAGCTGCAAGAGCAGCGGCGGAGCCTCACGAGGTCGGGAACGGATAAGGAAAGAAGAGAAGTTATGGACGGTGGGTTGGTGGGGCTTGGGAGGGACGTTTACGTCTGTAGGACGCGTGGTGGGGCCCATTCATCGCTGTCTCCTCTCGCGGGACGCGTGTCGGACGTAGAAGCCGGAGGTTGCAACGCGCTCGTGCCCCCGGGGGATTACAATCATTTTCCTTAGGAAAATACGCACGTCCTCCTATATAGCCGCACGACACTTGCACGTGCAGGTTCGGCCGAACCTTTTTAAACCGCACTTAATCTTTTTTTTTTCGGGTAACCGCACTTAATCTCTTGCAGCGGGAATCTCTCTGCTGCAACGTTACAGTTTTGAATTGATTGCTTCTTTTTTCAGCACATGCACGCGCATACTACTAGTGTGATATTGCTACAGTAGTATCTATACATGAGCTACAGTACACATGCGCTTTGCAAACTGCTAGTACGTCCTGTTGTACGCACGTTCGATTTCTTTTGCTACCTCAGTCATGTTATTTAGTACTTAATTAAAACGAAACTATTTGATAAGTAAAATTTCAGTTTTCACGTGACAGATTTTCTGACTACTACATATTAGTATAGGTAATATTTTTGGATTCTCATAACAATCGAAATAATGCACCATTGGGCAAAGATCTTTTTAGTTATCTGGTAACAAATTTTTAGGCGAACCTTTGCACTATAAGCATACTCACGTATATGTTGTACCAATGGAAGAACCCTGTAACTATTTATAAAAACATGTTAGTTATTTCTAGATAATCAGGTAGCTACAGAAAAATAATCAGATAGTTTGTTTCATAAAACTAGATTGCCGTAGTTCGGCAGAAGGATTTGGTGTCTTACATTTGTAGCTACATTAAAGAACATGAGAATTAGATTCATATTACTTGGTGGCTGTATAAAATAAACCCAGTAGTTGCAGTACAAATTTTTACAATTGCTCTTGATTAACCCGGTAGATGCATAAAATTAATCTGATATTTGCAATCAAAAAATCTGGTAGGTGTTCAAATTAACCTGATTGTTGCATTAAAGATTATGATAATTGCAAATTAACCTTTAGAATCATCCTTTTATTACAATTTTTTGATTAATCTGGTAGATAGTTCCATTTTTTAGAATGATCTTTTTTATGCTCATTTTTTTGAAAAAAATGTAGTTGCATCAAATTAACTCGACAATTGTTTCTGAAAAAATTAGGAGATAAATAAAAAATATTAATTATTTTCAAAAGGTTGTATCAACAAACATACTAGTACTAGTAGACGATAGTGCAAAACGTCAATAATAGAGGACATTCTTGCCGGTGATAGCTAGTTGTATCTGGTAGTAGCTTGGAGTATTAGTACCGCACTAGCTACATGTAGATGAAAATAATTTTATTCTTAGAGTTTTAGCTAGCTAGCTGTTGCGTGTTATGGTAGCCTGGTACTGCATGTTGCTTCTGTGGCATTATTGAAATGACGTCTCATGCAGGAGGTGGGCTGCTGCACGGTGTTGGGAGCCGCCGCACGAAAAGGCATCTGTGCGGCGCCGCCATGTAGCACGGCCCTTTTATTTTTATTATTATTAGGTATAGATTGATGTCATAGCAGAAATTGGCATGTCTCCAACATCACCGCCTAGATGCACAGTTTTTTTTTAGCAAAACAAAGCATTTCACAGGTGCAAAGATGAAAAGGGTACTTCTTTGACTGAAAATCAACGATAAATAGTAGCAGCGCGCTTCCAGTGATCCTGGTTACCCAAGCCTTCCTGGTCACCTATTTTTTTTTGTATATATCACAATCTGAGAGGGCATCGCGAGAAAGTGGCTGCCAGGAGTGCGTAGGTTCAGGTTCAGAGTACGCTGTCAAGAAGTATGGGTGAGAGATACAACATGCACACTGAGATGTGCGTAGAAATTGCTCTTGCATGCCGCTCACCGTGTAGCAGGCTAGCAGCAGTTACGTTGATGTTGCTATTTCTTCACGGTGAAGAGAATTGCCGCTTTTGCTGTGACGCATACACGCAGTAGTAAGTTGCCGGTGTTGTAGCCCTTATGAATTTAGTTTTACACGTCCCGGCTCAATTGAATATAAATCGGGTTGTGATTGGTTGTGCTAGAGATAGAGTTGTGTTACAACCAAATAGCTAGGGATAGATACAAATCTTAGTCATATAGTACCGTTGTATTGCTTGCACCGCAATATGCCCATATATATACATGAGAACCAGGCCTTGGAAGTTATCTGAGTAGACCTAAACTACCTGATCGAAACTAGTTCTTACATGGTATCAGATTAGCTCTTCCACCGATACTCCAAGATCGCTCCACGCCGCCGTCGGCTTCTGATTGTTGGCCATGGCGTCAACATTCTCCAACCCACCGATCAATCTCGGCCTTCCACCGCCTGAGCTGCTCACTCGCAAAAATTACCCCCCTATGGTGTTCTCAGGTTCTTCCTGTGATCCGTGGCGCCCAACTAGTCGGCCTGCTCAACGGATCCGATCAAGCGCCGTTGCCGAAAGTGGTCGATGTCCTGGCAGATAAGTCCACTGGCACTCCGGCAAAGATGAAGACCAACCTGGACTATGCAGCATAGCCCTCGAGGGACCAGATTGTTCTCTCCTACCTTCTTCAATCGATGTCCCGGGAAGTTCTTCTGCATGTTCATCGGATCGAGTCCACCACCGGCGTCTGGCGCGCCATCGAAGAGATGTTTGCGGCTCAAAGTGAAGCCAAAGTGACCAATCTGCTGGTTGCCCTCGCCAACACCAAGAAACTGCAGATGGCGACCTCAGAGTTTCTCTCCAAGATACAAGGGTTCGCTGATGAACTTGTAATTCGTAACCCTTTCAAAAAAAATTGAGCTTCGTAATGTCCTACATGTTCCCAATGCGTCCAAAAAAATTCTCTCCATTCGCCGCTTCAGATATGATAATCATGTTTTCATACAGTTTCGCCCCTTCTTCTTTTTGATTAAGGACAAGGTCACCCGGAGAATCATCCATAGAGGGAGGTGTGTTGGCGGACTCTATCCCTTGATTTCGTCCCCGTCATCCTCAAGATCACCAAAGCATGCCTTTTTCGCCGCCAAGCTGTCAGTTTCAATGATATAGTCGTTTAGGTCATCCTTCTCTAGTTACTATTAGGCAAATTATAAGCAAAATAAACTCCCTTGTGTTAGAGATACTAGTAGCTATGCACGCGCACGCGCGTCTCAACTAATCAATTCAATAATATGTCCAATAGATTTCTTAGAAAATTTAGTATGACTTTCGCCAACATGGTACTTCAATCTTTTAGCTATCATCCATTAAATGAGCAGGCAAACTTCATCCATTTTGCTACACCACTGTATATCGAGATCTCTCTTCTTGAAAAACTCTGATTCTCCCATTCATATCGATGGCAACAAGCTTCAGCAGCCGCGCAGCTCCTGATTTGGGAGCGTCCAGTCCTAACAAAATTGTTGAAAAATTAGACGCAGAAGCCAAAATTTACTTTGCATAAACACACAATAATACGCAAAAAAAAATCAATATGAATATTGAAGCATAGAAATCACAAACTACATAACAAGAGACCAAGTCAGCAAATAACAAATACATAAGTATTGTACGAAAGTTCCAAGAACTGAGTTGCTCCAGAATGCACTTTGTAGAATTGGATTTTAGCCAAGGACATCCCAAAACTTGCACTTACATGTAAGAAAAAATAAAATAAAGAAACAATTCAGTGTTTTCTAACTCGAAACAAATGTACACACGATGCAATTGCTTATGAGAATTAACAGAAAACTCACTGTGCTTTCTTCCATTATAGATTGTGAAAACTTTGGCATCAACATCCAATACATGGACAAGTTGCACAAGCAATATGGTGCTGGTATTATATGATGGAACAAACAATATATAAGATAAGTGATTGTATATTTTCATAACGCTGATAGATTGATGGGGCACAGTTTACCGTAACCAATATTGCTCAAGGCTCTCTTTTGAGTCATCTTCATCTTTTGATTGATACATGCACAATCGTTGTGTCTTCATTGATATCTAGCTTTTTCTGACATTGCAAATTCTCCAGTATATGCACCAAGCCACCATGTTAACCAGAACCTGATAAGTTTTGCTAGCAAACAACATATGTGAGATAGCAATTTATTTTTATGGACAACATATATTAAATTAAAAGGTAATCATGACTTGCAATTTCCACAAAACAAATTGATGAGACAAAATAGAAGAATCTTATACATTGAATGCTCATTCTTGTGACAAAGGCGTGAGAGAAGAGCTATGACATATTACTGAATTGCAGCTACCGTAAAATTTCCAAAAATATCAGTTAGCTCATGACAGTACAATGATAATTTAATGTAAGCTAGCGACTTAGCTTCCCATCCAATAGCAATTACCAAGAAAAATAGGCATGCTTATAGCATAAAATTTCATCTAAATTTTTTATGGCAGATAACCTACTAATGGCTTGCCAATTCCCAGCTGGGTCCTAAACGTGTCATTCTGTCGAGCATCTCATAAGCCAAAAAAAAAAAGGAGTTCAGACTTTTCCACGCCGTTCTGACAAGCGGGCATCAACAAAGGGCCCCTACGTCAAACCGGGGTCAAAGATTGGGGAGTTTCAATCCAAGCAATGTGATGAAAAAGGAAAGGAAATATTTTTGAAAGGAAATCAGATGATATTACATTATCAAAGAGGGCCCAGAGGATCACCATATGAAATGAACTGATGTTAACTAAAGAATGACTGTCTGGTGTTAACTAAAGATAATAGTACTACTGTCGTTCTAAAACTTCAACCTTTAAATACTTGTTACCTTTTTCATCCAAGAGCCTTTCAGCGGTTGATTACACTTGGAACATAGAACACAACCCAGAGAGGTACCTGAATATGAGTAGCAGTAGATGGAAGTCATTTTATAAGCAGCAGTCTTCCCGACAAAGAAGTCATACAACATGTGTATTTTATTCCAAGACGAGCCTTTCTGCATAGAAAAGATAACCATGTCAGTCAATACGATGGTATCATGTATTTATGAAAGGCATCCTTATAGAACACAAACCTTGCCCTCCAAAATCTCTACTATCAATGCCCCTTATCAACCTTGATGTGCATCATCGAGATGCTCTTAGACTCTGCATGTTCATCTTGGCATCAATAAATCAAAACATGCAACATACACAATCATTCTCCACAGTTTCCCTCTTTCCTCTCTGATCACAAGCCTTGAACCCAAAAAAATACACCCTGGCAAAAAGGCAAAAGAAAATAGTGACTAATAGAAACATAGTAGATTAAAATGATAGGTTCATGCAGTCACTCATTTGTAGGAGATCCAAATATCTTCTAGCGTGATAAAATTTGGATATTCCAAAGCTCCATATTATGACACATAATGTATGAAACTGGACAAAGTAAATAAAGGGGATATCTCATTAGCATGATGGAGCTTAAGATCAGATATTAAACGCAACGTAAATATGACAGTAAAGTTGAGATTTTTAGCTTCTGTGCTGAATCCAAAATTTCAAGGCCATGCAAATAATCACTGCACTCAGGTTGAAATCTGAATTGAGAAAGCATCTAATATCACCAAATGATAACATCCTCAAAATCTCTGAATGCTTATACACTTGTGATGACAAAGTAAAATTTTATCTGAAAACTAAACAATAACGCGTAACAATCTTTCGGGAACATAATGAATTTAGTGCTGACTTAAAAGTCTTGTCAAAGCAGCCAATGGAAGCATACTACTGGAACAAAACACATTATTGTTTAGAACAAAAAAATTAAATGCTTCCAACGCTATGTCTACCAAGAGACTAAGATGAACTCGAATGGTGGGCCGACAACATCCTTCGTGAGACGGACTGAGACAAAGGGGACGAATCAACTACCTTGAAGGAAGTGATGATTTTAAAAAAAAATCAAAATGCCTGGCGGCACTGAATCCGGGCATGCCCCATTAGACATGGATCAAAATTCTGATACGTTTCACTATTATAAATAGGCACACAACATTTACACCAGTCATTGTGCAGTGAGTTCCACAATTGTTCAAACACAAAGAAGCACCCAAAATTCTATACCTCAAAAACTGTGACAAATAGTATACTTCGAAAATTTGTGTCTTCCTTTTGGCCGTCAGCCCATAGGTTTCTGTCCCACTGAAGCAGTCCTTTTTACCGGTAGTATGAAGCATTTTTAGCATTCTACATTGTAAAAATCAGAAGTACTCTAAGCCAGTAGAAAATCCGTCCAAGTTTGTTTACAGGCAATATGAAGCTGTGATGGAAAGTGGAACGGATGCAGCTGCCGTAACAATGAACTCCTGAAACAAACATAACAAAAATATTGAATCAAAGCGCAAGTAAGCATTGGAAAATGTGATGCAAGCAACAGCATAAAGTGCGCTGGACTTGAAATACATAATATAGGAAGACTGTACATGCATCTGACATGAACATTTTCCTCTATGAGACATATATGCTTACGGTGCCTCTACGGCTAAATGTATCCGAGTGTTGTTCATCAATGGACCATGAAAATATGAACCCAGAGAGTAAGGAATATACCTATCCACATCAGCCAATGGACTTGCAGAGTAATGAAAATATGAAGTCAGCCAATAGTCAAGTGCTGGTGAAGTTGCACACTCTATACCTATCCATATGCCATGTTTGACGGTTAATGAATATCCAGTCGCTCTGAAAGCGAAACTCGAAATATTCAGTTTTAAGATGATAAAGACGTATATGCGTGCTTACTTCAAATCAATATCCTGAAAAGTGATTAACCTGCAGTGAATTAGCAATTAAAGTTCTTCGTTATCTAGACCTAAAACGCGATTACCTGAAGGGTCTCTTCATCGTCAGTCATCGAGTACCCTCAAGGAAGTGATGGTGCAAAAAATCGAAATGCTTGGCAGCGCTGAATCCGGGCATGCCCCATTAGCAGCAGTGAGGGTCCTTGTCAGCGCCAGATCGGGAGGAAAGCAGCAGTGCCGGCAGCGGCTGCATGCGAGGAAGTTGGGCGGTTGACCACCAGCAACCCTAGGACGGGAGGGGCAAGCACCAGGAGTGGCGGCGGACTCAGCGCTGGATCGCGTGGGGGAAGCAGCGCCTTCACCTCTGATAGCGGCGGCGAGCGAGGACGGCGGGCAATCGCCTCCACTTCTGGTTTGTGCAGGGAGTACGACGGGCTAGGGAGGCGGCGGTGCGGGGAGGTGCGGCAGAGGATGTGTGGAGCGCTTCGATGCGCGGGGAGCAGGGCACCAGGAGGCGGGGAGGGCACCATAGGATGTGTTGCCGTGATTTTGGGGTTGCGGCGTTGGAAGCGAACTGCGTTGGAGGGAAGAAGGGGTGGGGAGAATGGAGCTTCCATGTCCCTTAGATCAAGTCGAGCGGATGGTCGAGATCTTATTTTCCAACGCAAGTTCGTGCCTTTATAAGTAGTAGAGACTAGTAGTAATTCAGTTTGAGTCATCAGCTTCCCTATCCTATATCCATCAGTGTATCTATAGTATCCTTGTAGTTAGTCTTTTCTGTGGGGCCCTGCACCTATTTCTATTTGTCGTCATGACTATTATGTAAGTTTTATTGATGATTATAGTAAATTTACTTGGATTTACTTGCTTAAAAAAAAATCTGATGCCTTTAACGCCTTTGTCAACTTTCAAAAACTTGTTGAGTGTAAGTTCGACAGAAAGATCCTTACTGTCCAATCTGACTGGGGAGGTGAATATGTCAAAGTAAACTCTTTATTCGATCATGTTTCTTGTCCACATGCTCACCAATAGAATAGATCTGCTGAACGCAAACATCGCCACATTGTTGAGGTTAGCCTTGATCTACTTGCACATGTTGTTATGCCCTTAAAATTCTAGGATGGAGCTTTTCTTACAGCCACCTGTCTCATTAATATGCTCCCCAGCAGAGTCGTAAATAATGATACTCCAGTTCATTGTCTTCTTGGTATACGATTAAATTATTCATCCCTTTGTGTTTTTGGTTGTGCATGTTGCCTAATTTTCGTCCCTACAACATACGCAAACTTGCAATTCGCTCCAAACAATGTGTTTTTCTTGGCTATAGTCCACGTCACAAAGGTGTTAAATGCCTTGAAGTAGCAACCGGTAGAGTTTACATCTCTCGTGACGTTGTTTTCGATGAGGTTGTTTTTCCCTTCAAATCCTTACATCCTAGGGATTTCTATTTCCGTGCCCTCAGGTCCTTAGTTGTTCTCAGTTTTCCGCAACCGCTTAATTTTTCCTCACTTTTTCCCAAGCCCTTGTCTGAAACCCTCACAAGAAGCTCGGACGGGAGGAATCCCGTTAAGTTGACCATTAGTGGGGCCGTTGTTGGTGCCCCGTAGTGGACACGTCCAGGGGCGGAGCTGAAGGGAAAGTTTCCCTGATGCATAGCACAAGCTTTTTCAAGTTTGCTGCATTACGAGCTGGATTTAAGGCTTCCTGATGCACGTTTCACTCTCTACCCTGATGCATTGGTCTTATACAGTTTGTAAGTAGTGCTAACATTTTCCTTTGACCCTGATGCATGTGCATCAGGTAGCGCCTATGCAGCTTCGCTCCTGGACACGTCTCCAGTTATCCAGATTATCGTGGGAACCACAACTTGTCCACGCTAGCTTGTCGGACCCACAGCTTACCTAGGTGACCATTGCAAAATGGGAGCCCGAGCCAGCCCCGTGCCTGTGCCCGTGCCATTGCTTCCCCTTTCTTTCCCCGCGCCCCATAGTTCTTCTTCTTCGCCGGCGGCAGCCCTTCTCCGGTAGGCGGGTGATGTCTAGTTTCTCTTCGACCTCCCGTTCTTCATGGCCGCATTATGGACCCGTGCCTTTGAAAAGATGCCCTGACTGTTGATACGTCTCCGACGTATCGATAATTTCTTATGTTCTATGCCATATTATTGATGATACCTACATGTTTTATGCACACTTTATGTCATATTCGTGCATTTTACGGAACTAACCTATTAACAAGATGCCGAAGTGCCGATTGCTGTTTTCTAGCTGTTTTTGGTTTCGGAAATCCTAGTAACGAAATATTCTCGGAATTGGACGAAATCAAAGCCCGGGGGCCTATTTTCTCACGAAGCTTCCGGAAGTCCGAAGGAGAGACGAAGAGGGGCCACGGAGGGGCCACACTATAGGGCGGCGCGGCCCCCTTGGCCGCGCGGCCACGTGGTGTGGGGCCCCCGTGCCGCCTCTTGACCTGCCCTTCCGCCTATAAAAAGTCTCCGTGACGAAACCCCCGGTACAGAGAGCCACGATACGGAAAACCTTGCGAGACGCCGCCGCCGCCGATCCCATCTCGGGGGATCCAGGAGATCGCCTCCGGCACCCTGCCGGAGAGGGGAATCATCTCCCGGAGGACTCGACACCGCCATGGTCGCCTCCGGAGTGATGAGTGAGTAGTTCACCCCTGGACTATGGGTCCATAGCAGTAGCTAGATGGTTGTCTTCTCCTCATTGTGCTTCATTGTTGGATCTTGTGAGCTGCCTAACATGATCAAGATCATCTATCTGTAATTCTATATGTTGTGTTTGTCGGGATCCGATGGATAGAGAATACCATGTCATGTTAATTATCAAGTTATTACATATGTGTTGTTTATGATCTTGCATGCTCTCCGTTTCTAGTAGAGGCTCTGGCCAAGTTTTTACTTTTAACTCCAAGAGGGAGTACTTATGCTCGATAGTGGGTTCATGTCTCCGTGAATCTGGGGGAGTGACAGCAACCCCTAAGGTTATGGATGTGCTTGTTGCCACTAGGGATAAAACATTGATGCTATGTTCGAGGATGTAGTTATTGATTACATTACGCACCATACTTAATGCAATTGTCCGTTGCTTTGCAACTTAATACTGGAGGGGTTCGGATGATAACTCTGAAGGTGGACTTTTTAGGCATAGATGCGGTTGGATGGCGGTCTATGTACTTTGTCGTAATGCCCAATTAAATCTCACTATACTTATCATGTCATGTATGTGCATTGTTATGCCCTCTCTATTTGTCAATTGCCCGACTGTAATTTGTTCACCCAACATGCTTTTATCTTATGGGAGAGACACCTCTAGTGAACTGTGCACCCCGGTCCATTCTTTAATACTGAAATACAAATCTACTGCAATACTTGTTTTACTATTTTCTCTGCAAACAATCATCTTCCACACAATACGGTTAATCCTTTGTTACAGCAAGCCGGTGAGATTGACAACCTCACTGTTTCGTTGGGGCAAAGTACTTTGGTTGTGTTGTGCAGGTTCCACGTTGGCGCCGGAATCCCTGGTGTTGCGCCGCACTACATCTCGCCGCCATCAACCTTCAACGTGCTTCTTGACTCCTCCTGGTCCGATTAAACCTTGGTTTCTTACTGAGGGAAACTTGCCGCTGTGCGCATCACACCTTCCTCTTGGGGTTCCCAATGGACGCGTGTCGAACGAAAAGACAATACGTCAACCACGCGCATCAAGCAAATTTCTGGCGCCATTGCCGGGGAACTGAAGAAAAGCTACACCACAGAGATCTCTAACTCCCACGTCAACTTTGCGCCAGCAGCAAATTTCTGGCGCCGTTGCCGGGGAGATCAAGACACGCTGCAAGGGGAGTCTCCACTTCTCAATCTCTTTACTTTGTTTTTGTCTTGCTTTATTTTACTTACTACTTTGTTTGCTGCATTATATCAAAACACAAAAAAATTAGTTGCTAGTTTTACTTTATTTGCTATCTTGTTTGCTATAACGAAAACACAAAAAAATTAGTTTAGTTGCATTTACTTTATCTAGTTTGCCTTATTTGCTATCGTTAAAATGAGTAATCCCGAAGTTGAAGTTCGTTCATTTAAGCAACAAGGGGGAGAATGTTTAAAAGATGCTTGGTATAGAATTAGTGATGCCCATAATAGGTGCACTAAGAAACACTCCACTACTATTCTACTCGGGAATTTTTATGTTGGTATCTCTAGTTGGAATAGATATGTTCTTGATTGTCTCGCGGGAGGTAACTTTCTAGGTGCTCCCGCTTTAGAAGCTAGCTGCATTATTGAGAGTTTATTTGGAACACCACTGTTAATGAAACTAAAAGTGAAACCTCCCTTGAGGATGTTATGAAAAAATTGGAAATCATAGAGAAAAATTGTAGTGTTGAAACTAAATTGGAAATATTACTTGATAATACTGATAAACTTGATAAAATCCTAGGAGGAATTAATGAAAGAATTGCTACTCTAGAAACTTGTGCTATCCATGATAATCAAACCCATAGAATTGGTAAACTTGAAGAAGCTATGGGAAAATTGGGTTCAACTTTTTCTTCTCTTAAATTTAATGAGAAAGCTTATGTGGGTAAGGAGCAAAAATTCATGTATGTCTCCAAGGTGCCTAAACCAAAGAATTACTATAGGCCTAAAATTGATAAAACTCCCAACACCGCTGGTAATGATGTTGATGCTTCGTCTCTTGATGTTACTTGAGATACACTTTACGCGCCTAGGCGAAAGGCGTTAAGAAAAGCGCTTATGGGAGACAACCCATGTTTTTACTACAGTATTTTTGTTTTATATTTGTGTCTTGGAAGTTGTTTACTACTGTAGCAACCTCTCCTTATCTTAGTTTTATGTTTTGTTGTGCCAAGTAAAGTCTTTGATAGAAAAGTAAGTACTAGATTTGGATTACTGCGCGAGTTCCAGAATTCTTTGCTGTCACGAATCTGGGTCTATCTCCCTGTAGGTAGCTCAGAAAATTACGCCAATTTACGAGCATGATCCTCGGATATGTACGCAACTTTCATTCAATTTGAGAATTTTCGTTTGAGCAAGTCTGGTGGCCTAATAAAATCCATCTTTACGGACTGTTCTGTTTTGACAGATTCTGTCTTTTATTTCGCATTGCCTCTTTTGCTATGTTGGATGAATTTCTTTGATCCATTAATGTCCAGTAGCTCTATGCAATGTCCAGAAGTGTTAAGAATGATTGTGTCACCTCTGAACATGTGAATTTTTATTATGCACTAACCCTCTAATGAGTTGTTTCGAGTTTGGTGTGGAGGAAGTTTTCAAGGATCAAGAGAGGAGTATGATGCAATATGATCAAGGAGAGTGAAAGCTCTAAGCTTGGGGATGCCCCGGTGGTTCACCCCTGCATATATTAAGAAGACTCAAGCGTCTAAGCTTGGGGATGCCCAAGGCATCCCCTTCTTCATCGACAACATTATCGGGTTCCTCCCCTGAAACTATATTTTTATTCGGCCACATCTTATGTACTTTGCTTGGAGCGTCGGTTTGTTTTTGTTTTTTGTTTTGTTTGAATAAAATGGATCCTAGCATTCACTTTATGGGAGAGAGACACGCTCCGCTGTTGCATATGGACAAATATGTCCTTAGGTTCTACTCATAGTATTCATGGCGAAGTTTCTTCTTCGTTAAATTGTTATATGGTTGGAATTGGAAAACGCTACATGTAGTAACTCTAAAATGTCTTGGATAATTTGATACTTGGCAATTGTTGTGCTCATGTTTAAGCTCTTGCATCATATACTTT
The DNA here is from genome assembly GCF_022539505.1 of Lolium rigidum. NCBI lineage: Eukaryota > Viridiplantae > Streptophyta > Magnoliopsida > Poales > Poaceae > Lolium > Lolium rigidum. Next base: position 48,498,765 of record NC_061511.1, read on the forward strand.
GCACCCATTAGTGAAGAAATACTTAGAGCTTGTTAATTTGGTTTGCATATTTGGTTTCTCTAGAGTCTAGATAACATCTAGTATTGAGTTTTGAACAACAAGGAAGACGGTATGGAGTCTTATAATGTTTACCATATGTCTTTTATGTGAGTTTTGCTGTACCGTTCATCCTTGTGTTTGTTTCAAATAACCTTGCTAGCCTAAACCTTGTATCGAGAGGGAATACTTCTCATGCATCCAAAATCCTTGAGCCAACCACTATGCCATTTGTGTCCACCATACCTACCTACTACATGGTATTTATCCGCCATTCCAAAGTAAATTGCTTGAGTGCTACCTTTAAAACTCCATCATTCACCTTTGCAATATATAGCTCATGGGACAAATAGCTTAAAAACTATTGTAGTATTGAATATGTACTTATGCACTTTATCTCTTATTAAGTTGCTTGTTGAGCGATAACCATGTTTACGGGGACGCCATCAACTATTCTTTGTTGGATATCATGTGAGTTGCTATGCATGTCCGTCTTGTCTGAAGCAAGAGAGATCTACCACCTTCATGGTTGGAGCATGCATGTTGTTAGAGAAGAACTTTGGGCCGCTAACTAAAGCCATGATTCATGGTGGAAGTTTCAGTCTTGGATATATATCCTCAATCTCATATGAGAATAAAAATTGTTGCCACATGCTTATGCATTAAAGAGGAGTCCATTATCTGTTGTCCATGTTGTCCCGGTATGGATGTCTAAGTTGAGAATAATCAAAAGCGAGAAATCCAAAATGCGAGCTTTCTCCTTAGACCTTTGTACATGCGGCATGGAGGTACCCCATTGTGACACTTGGTCAAAACATGTGCATTGCAAAGATCCGGTAGTCCAAGTTAATTAGGACAAGGTGCGGGCACTATTAGCATACTATGCATGAGACTTGCAACTTGTAAGATATAACTTTCATAACTCATATGCTTTATTACTACCGTTGACAAAATTGTTTCATGTTTTCAAAATAAAAGCTCTAGCACAAATATAGCAATCGATGCTTTCCTCTTTGAAGGACCATTCTCTTTACTTTTATGTTGAGTCGGTTCACCTATTTCTCTCCACCTCAAGAAGCAAACACTTGTGTGAACCGTGCATTGATTCTTACATATTTGCATATTGTACTTGTTATATTACTCTATGTTGACAATTATCCATGAGATATACATGTTACAAGTTGAAAGCAACCGCTGAAACTTAATCTTCCTTTGTGTTGCTTCAATACCTTTACTTTGATTTATTGCTTTATGAGTTAACTCTTATGCAAGACTTATTAATACTTATCTTGAAGTACTATTCATGAAAAGTCTTTGCTATATGATTCACCTGTTTACTCATGTCATCACCATTGTTATGATCGCTGCATCCACTACATATGTTTACAAATAGTATGATCAAGGTTATGATGGCATATCACTTCAGAAATTATCTTTGTTATCGTTTTACCTGCTCGGGACGAGCAGAACTACGCTTGGGGATGCTTGATACGTCTCCGACGTATCGATAATTTCTTATGTTCTATGCCATATTATTGATGATACCTACATGTTTTATGCACACTTTATGTCATATTCGTGCATTTTACGGAACTAACCTATTAACAAGATGCCGAAGTGCCGATTCTTTGTTTTCTGCTGTTTTTGGTTTCGAAATCCTAGTAACGAAATATTCTCGGAATTGGACGAAATCAAAGCCCGGGGGCCTATTTTCTCACGAAGCTTCCAGAAGTCCGAAGGAGAGACGAAGAGGGGCCACGGAGGGGCCACACTATAGGGCGGCGCGGCCCCCCCTTGGCCGCGCGGCCCTGTGGTGTGGGGCCCCCGTGCCGCCTCTTGACCTGCCCTTCCGCCTATAAAAAGTCTCCGTGACGAAACCCCCGATGCCGAGAGCCACGATACGGAAAACCTATGCGAGACGCCGCCGCCGCCGATCCCATCTCGGGGGATCCGGGAGATCGCCTCCGGCACCCTGCCGGAGAGGGGAATCATCTCCCGGAGGACTCTACACCGCCATGGTCGCCTCCGGAGTGATGAGTGAGTAGTTCACCCCTGGACTATGGGTCCATAGCGGTAGCTAGATGGTTGTCTTCTCCTCATTGTGCTTCATTGTTGGATCTTGTGAGCTGCCTAACATGATCAAGATCATCTATCCGTAATTCTATATGTTGTGTTTGTCGGGATCCGATGGATAGAGAATACCATGTCATGTTAATTATCAAGTTATTACATATGTGTTGTTTATGATCTTGCATGCTCTCCGTTTCTAGTAGAGGCTCTGGCCAAGTTTTTACTTTTAACTCCAAGAGGGAGTACTTATGCTCGATAGTGGGTTCATGTCTCTGTGAATCTGGGGAGTGACAGAAACCCCTAAGGTTATGGATGTGTTGTTGCCACTAGGGATAAAACATTGATGCTATGTTCGAGGATGTAGTTATTGATTACATTACGCACCATACTTAATGCAATTGTCTGTTGCTTTGCAACTTAATACTTGAAGGGGTTCGGATGATAACCTGAAGGTGGACTTTTTAGGCATAGATGCAGTTGGATGGCGGTCTATGTACTTTGTCGTAATGCCCAATTAAATCTCACTATACTTATCATGTCATGTATGTGCATTGTTATGCCCTCTCTATTTGTCAATTTCCCGGCTGTAATTTGTTCACCCAACATGCTTTTATCTTATGGGAGAGACACCTCTAGTGAACTGTGGACCCCGGTCCATTCTTTAATACTGAAATACAAATCTGCTGCAATACTTGTTTTACTTGTTTTCTCTGCAAACAATCATCTTCCACACAATACGGTTAATCCTTTGTTACGGCAAGCCGGTGAGATTGACAACCTCATCTGTTTCGTTGGGGCAAAGTACTTTGGTTGTGTTGTGCGGGTTCCACGTTGGCGCCGGAATCTCCGGTGTTGCGCCGCACTACATCTCGCCGCCATCAACCTTCAACGTGCTTCTTGACTCCTACTGGTCCGATTAAACCTTGGTTTCTTACTGAGGGAAACTTGCCGCTGTGCGCATCACACCTTCCTCTTGGGGTTCCCAACGGACGCGTGTCGAACGAAAAGACAATACGTCAACCACGCGCATCAAGCAAATTTCTGGCGCCGTTGCCGGGGAACTGAAGAAAAGCTACACCACAGAGATCTCTAACTCCCACGTCAACTTTGCGCCAGCAACTGCCCACGCCAGGAGCCTCTGAAGAGGTCGATCTGTAAGACAGACGACAACGACAACCGTGGACGTGAGTTCCTTGCATGCGAGAGCTTGCCATACAGAGAGGGGGATAAGGTTAGATCTCGCGCCAATTGCTCTGTTTTCTCTCGATTTTCTTGTTATTCCCTCAAATTTGGGATTTATGGTTCACGTTGTTGTTTCCAGATCCTGAAGAAATGTAGGCATTTCGAGTGGATCGATGTGTACGTTCAGAGGCTTCAATTGCAGGAATCAATTGGCGCTATTGGGGAGCACAATTTGGGAGGGGGGGGCTTGTTGTAGAAAATGCGGCAGAGAGAGGAGCCGTTTCGATGGCCCTTCCGATTATGCCTAATGCTCCCAATGCAGAACTGGTGGAAGTGAAGGGAGAACTGAAGAAAATGAATAAGCAGTTAAGGCAGCTGATCGAGTTGAAGAAGCAAGCTTATCTGATGGCTGGTTGTTTTTTAGTTGTTGTATAATTGCGATCGGATTCTTATCATTGCTCATCAGGCGCTAGAAGTTGTTACAAGGGATCCCTTGTTACAAATCCATTATTCAGTTACATGTACTTGTAGTTTTTTTCAAAGTTAGTGTGTGCATTCACCGAAATTACCAAAAAAATAAAAATACGTGTTAGGGAATAGAGGAATGCTAAAGATAGTTGATAATTGTTAGAGGGGTGACAAATAATGCATTCACCGAAATCCCACAAATATGTATGTCTCATGTTTATACCAAAATTATACCACTTTTGGGACGTTTAAAATAACCAAAACTACATTCCCTAACAGAAAAGGAATGCTAAAGATAGTTGATAATTGTTAGGGGATGATAAATAATCCATTCACCGAAATCCCAGAAATATGTATGTCTCATGTTTATACCAAAATTGTACCACTTTTCGGACGTTTCAAATGACCAAAACTATATTCCCTAAAAGAAAAGGAATGCTAAAGATAGTTGATAATTGTTAGAGGGGTGATAAGTAATCCATTCACCGAAATCCCACAAATATGCCAAATATGTATGCCTCATGTTTATACCAAAATTATACCACTTTTGGGCCGTTTCAAATTACCAAAACTATATTCCCTAAAAGAAAAGGAATGCTAAAGATAGTTGATAATTGTTAGAGGGGTGACAAATAATGCATTCATCGAAATCCCACAAATATGTATGCCTCGTGTTTATACCAAAATTATACCACTTTTGGGACGTTTGATATTACCAAAACTATATCCCAAAGTATATTCCCTAAAAGAAAAGGAATGCTAAAGAAAGTTGATAATTGTTAGAGGGGTGATAAATAATCCATTCACCGAAATCCCACAAATATGCCAAATATGTATGCCTCATGTTTATACCAAAATTATACCACTTTTGGGCAGTTTCAAACTATCAAAACTATATTCCCTAAAACAAAAGGAATGCTAAAGAAAGTTGATAATTGTTAGAGGGGTGATAAATAATCCATTCACCGAAATCCCACAAATATGTATGCCTCGTGTTTATAACAAAATTATACCACTTTTGGGACGTTTGAAATTACCAAAACTATATCCCAAACTATATTCCCTAAAAGAAAAGGAATGCTAAAAAAGTTGATAATTGTTAGAGGGGTGATAAATAATCCATTCACCGAAATCCCACAAATATGTATGCCTCGTGTTTATACCAAAATTATACCACTTTTGGGACATTTCAAATAACCAAAACTATATCCTAAACTATATTACCTAAAAGAAAAGTAATGCCTAAAAGAGTTTATAATTTTTAGCGCGTGAAAAATAATATAGATAGAGGGTGGAAGCTAGCCGCCGATGACAAGGGATTTAGTTGGAATGGTCCGTTTAGGAGATCCTCGGGTGAAACATATGGCCTCTGGAACCTTGGTCCATTATTTTGTCTACTGGGATGGGAGCCGTCCTTGTAGTCGCTACGCTGCTCACCACTTTTTTGATAATCATCTCGATTGTTTCCTCCACTATTTCCTCGAAATCCAGCCGATATCTGGCCAGGAGCATCATAATCTGAAAACTGTCGAGGAAATCGTCGCCTATTTTGAAAGTTTCGCTGCGGTCCTCCTCAGGCGACCTATGCCACTTGTTATGAACAACATCTTCTCCATCTGCCCACCGATTCGCTATCTCCATTAGTGCTGATATTGTTTTTGGGTTGGTTCTTCCCAAATCCTCGACAAAGTCTCTCCTTCGAATCCCCACGGTCGGCGCCAATTGACAAGGCATTAACTTGTCAATGCCTACGGATTGTAGACTAGGGTTTAGTTGGAAGTAGAGGGCAAGTAGATCTCGAGGGTTTCAGCCGAAAAAGTATTCGACTACTAGAAAACTAGGGTTGTGTTTACAATGAATCGATCCTCTCTTCGTCCCTCGACTCCCCTTATATAGGAGGCGGTGACAAGGGAACACCTCGGCAATGCCTACGTATTGTAGACTTGGGTTCGGGAGAGAGCGACGATGGAGATTCCGGGAGCGAGATTAGGCACACGACGTACCCAGCTTCGGGTCCCCTCGGTGGAGGATCCCTACGTGCTGCTAGAAATCCAGTATATGAGCATAGATGTGTTTACAGGGTGCCGCCGTAGGCAGAGCTATGTTGTCTATCTGCTGTCTATGTGTTCTCCTCCTTCTATCGGGTCCCCTGGCTAGCTTTATATATGCAACCAGCCTAGGGTTTTACAAGAGTCCTAGTCGACTACTTCTTCGGGTTGCCTTGTTGGGCCTTCTCCATATTGGGCCGAGCCGATCCAGGTATACCAATAATGGGTACCCGAAGGGTATACCCATGTCAGTAGCCCCTGAGTATCTACGGAAGTCGAAGACTTGCGTAGAGACTCCAAGCATAATCTTCCAAAGTCGAAGAAATACAAGGCGAGGTCCATGTCGAAGATCATGTGTAGCGTAGATGATGTCTCGAAATTATTTTTCTATCGGGTGCGCGATAGCGCTCCCGATGGGAGTAGCCCCCGAGTCTATGTGTAAGTGCTTGCACTTGGGCATAGACTCAAGTTGTACTACTCGATGAAGAACTTAACTATACTTCTGGAGGACTTGATGAAATCCATGTGCTCCCGATGGAAGTAGGCTCCACTCGAATCGTAGAATCGAGTTGAGTCTACAAAGCTTGATTGTCGTAGATGCTGTCGAAGTTATTTTTCTATCGGGTGCGCGACCAGCGCTCCCGATGGGAGTAGCCCCCGAGGCTACATCCAAGTGTTTGCACTTGGGTGTAGGCTCAACTTGCTTTTAATCGACTCCACAAATTTTCCTCTTTCTTGTATCTTATCGGGAGGGTGAACAATACTCTCGATAAGAGTAGCCCCCGAGCCTATGGGCATAGACTCAAGTTGTACTACTCGATAAAGTCTATATTTCTGGGCGCTGCCCCTCATTTTATTGACTCCAGACCGTTGCTATCTATGTTGTTCAGGGATAATGGTAAATGGGGCTGGTTCATCTGACGGATCAGGTACTAGTTAACTGCTCTTGTGGCAATCCCGCAAGAACCTACTTCAAGACCACGTCCCTGGACATGATCTCGGGATACTGGTGTTAACTCGACATGTGCCGCTTAAGGTCTTACCATGTGTCAAGTCCCAGTCATGTTTTATCGGGTACCTAACGCGTCCGTTAGGATTTTTCTTCGTATCTGTTGATACGGAAAAAAGTAGCAAACCGACGTCAGAGACGGTGCCACGCCGCTCAGGACGGACCCGGGGTCTTACCTTCGCGAGTTTTGCGGCATTCAGAGATTATTCGCGACTTTGGCGCTCTGAGAATATTTTGTCAAGTGCCTTGTTCGGCTGATGCAATGACCCATTTTGCGGGTTCTTCTATTTTTCTCTCGGGCTTGATGAGACAGCCGAATATATTGGGTTCTTCTATATTATCGAGTACATCACCGATGCTCTTGCTCGGAACAATATGAAGAGCCAATGGACCCGAAGATTTGTCCACCCTTTTTTTTGGGGTTCCTCCTTGATGAAAATTTCGTCGAGTTCCTCCTTGAAGAAAATTTCTTCGGGTCCTCCTTGAGGACAATTCTTCGGGTCGTCCCTGAGGACAATTCTTCGGATCCTCCTTGAGGATAATTTTTCGGGTCCTTGATAACCCACAAGTATAGGGGATCGCAGCAGTCTTCGCGGGTAGTAAAACCCAATTTATTGATTCGACACAAGGGGAGACAAAGAATACT
>NC_061511.1:48506323-48521865 GCF_022539505.1 Lolium rigidum
GTCCTCCTTGAAGATAATTCTTCGGGTCCTCCCTGAGGACAATTCTTCGGGTCCTCCTTGAAGATAATTCTTCGGGTCCTCCTTGAAGATAATTCTTCGGGTCCTCCCTGAGGACAATTCTTCGGGTCCTCCTTGAAGATAATTCTTCGTCGGGTCCTGTTCTTTCTTGAAGACAATTTCGTCGAGTTCTCCCTGTAGACAATTTCGTCGGGTTCTCTCTTATATACTTTGAAATTTGCTATCTCCTGCACAAATAAATAAACTTTTTCTATCTTTTCCTTGACTCTCTTTTTCGCATGCGGTGTCAGATGCTCGGATTCGATGATATGTAAAGTGAATATATGCCGTGTAGCCCCCAAGCAACGGGTGCGGCGAAATTAAATGATAATCAACTTTATGTGAAATAAAGGAACACTTAGCTTATTGGGCACGACGGAGTCGATGCGCGATGAGGTCTCCGAGTGCAGCGAAAATGTTGAGCCGAAGTAGAAACCACCGAATTAGCGAAAGTGGATACCACCAAATTGTTGATGAAGAGATAGCCGAGCCCCGAGCACTGCTGGGGTGATGTCATGATTGTTGCTTAGACGCCGTGTCACAGTTGTTACTCGGGGCAAAGTCGTTGTCGAGCCCCCGAGTATTATCCGTGTCGCCGAAAGAAAGCCATTAAGGATGAAATACTGAAGATGAAGTCCGAGATGAAGTACTTGAGATGAATCCATATTAAAGATTACACCATCAAATATGAATCATATATTGAAGATGAATCCGCCGATATCATAGAGGATGAATCCATTGACCCGAAGAATCCAGTAATAACCATAGAAGATGAATCCGCTGATATAATAGAGGATGAATCCATTGACCCGGAAAAAATAGTTCCAGTAATAACCATAGAAGATGAATCCATTGATCCGGAAACGCATCGGGTAATATTGTATAAGTGAACCAATAATAACCCAAAGAAAACCAATACAGTAATCCAAAGAAAATAAATCCACTGAGCCGAAGAAGATAAAGCCACTAAGTCGAAGAAAACAATTCCACTGAGCCAAAGAAAATAATTTCACTGAGCCGGAGAAGATATATCAAGAGCCGAAGAAAATAGATCCACTAAGCCGAAGAAGATATATCCACTGAGCCGAAGAACATAAATCCAACGAAGAAGATGAATCCGAAGAATATAATGACCCGAAGAAAATAAATTTGTTGACCCGAAGAAAATAGATCCATCGATCACCATAGAAGATAAATTCACTAACCCGGAAGCACATCGGGTCAGTATTGTGTAAGAGAATACCGATTGGTCCGTGAATACATGACCATTATTGCTGAAGTTTGCTCCGGCGGTGCAGCCAATGTACTGGGCTGCGACATCGGATGAAGTCGAAGAAACAATGTCGCCATATTCTCGGAGTCGAAGAAAATAAATCATTTGATAATGATAGAAGATAAATCCCGCCATTAAATATGAAGTGTGCATTGAAGATGAATCCGACGAAGAAAATCCAGTAATAGTTGTAGATGGTGAATCCACTGATAGTTCTTGTGTCGGATGATGCAGATGCGTATGCTACGACAAAGTTGAGCGGCGCTTGACCGGGAGAAACATACACGGCAGCGAGTCATGTTGTTCCGACAATTAGCGTCCCGGAAGATGCGCAGACTCGTGGTTAAGTACCGCCGTTAATCCCAACATGGTTTTTGTCAAGTTCTCATACATAGAATGAATACAACCAGATATAAGTATCCATGCCTTATTACGCAGTCTAAGCAAAAGCAAATATATGTATCTTGTACAGTTTTAAAGGAGATAGCCTCCATCATGGAGTAGATGCAACAAGCATTGTGCGATTAGACAGTTCAATTAACCTACGTAGCAAATAGTTTAATGAGTAGCTGAAAGAGACTATAATAGAAGAACCTGGTTTAATCGGCTGTAGCGCAGGAACGAGGCAATTGTCTCAGCTTTGGATTCCACACCCTTCGCCTCTCGACTTGATACATCGTGCTAGCTGCTGATTATGTCGTCGGGATGCATCAGCCCAAGGATTCACAATGAAGATAGGCGGAAAGAGCTGGCAGGTGCACAATCCGCGAATCGATTGCCTGAAATCGTTCCCTCGCTCGGGCGCGACCTTTGCCAAGTTTGCTGGTTTGGCCGCCGCCAACTCCACGATCCGTCGGAACAACTCCACGATCTCCTATCAGCCACGAAAAAAGAAAAATCCGGCGCGATGGTTGACGATGAATTTAATGGATCCCGCCCGGATGACAAAATCCAGTCGTCGCGACCCTCACGGTCGGCGCCAATTGACAAGGGAACACCTCGGCAATGCCTACGTATTGTAGACTTGGGTTTCGGGAGAGAGCGACGATGGAGATTCCGGGAGCGAGATTAGGCACACGACGTACCCAGCTTCGGGTCCCCTCGGTGGAGGATCCCTACGTGTTGCTAGCAATCCAGTATATGAGCATAGATGTGTTTAAGGGTGCCGCCGTAGGCGGAGCTATGCTGTCTATCTGCTGTCTATGTGTTCTCCTCCTTCTATCGGGTCCCCTGGCTAGCTTTATATATGCAACCAGCCTAGGGTTTTACAAGAGTTCTAGTCGACTACTTCTTCGGGTTGCCTTGTTGGGCCTTCTCCATATTGGGCCGAGCCGATCCAGGTATACCAATAATGGGTACCCGAAGGGTATACCCATGTCAGGCGGAGCCGAGGGTTTCGTGATAAACAAGTTACAGAGTTCGGGAGACAATCTGAGTCCCTCCCGTAGTAATTACAAGTCAATATTCCTAATACAATTCTATCTTTCCAAACTCTCTCCTAACTAGGCTTCCGGGCTTTACAATCTTCGGGTCGTGGGCCTTCAGTAAAACCCCGGGTACCATCTTCGGCAGGCCCATTGGGGATGCCTATGTCAGCCGACAAAGAGAGAGAGAGAGGGTGGTGGCCCCGATCAGAGAGAGAAAGGGGTTATCCTGCCCGTTAGATTATACGATCAACGGTCGGCGGGCACGATCCGCGTGACAAGGGCTAGACCAATCAGAGCAAGGTTGGGCGTCCCCTGTGAGAATTTGTGAAGGGAGAGGAAAAAACTGAGTAGTATCAAGAAACCAAGGGCACGTGAGTAGTAAACAGACTAAGGGATTTAAATATGAGATTTTAAAAATGGAAAATGCGTGTTTTGTACAATGAAACCCATCTTGGCCTACCTCAAACTATTTGCAATACAAATATACATGAGTGTGAAAATTATGCCTCATTCAGACAAACCGGGCCACAGACCGGGCCGCCTGGTGTGAGGGCCGATCCGACCGAGCCATAGACCGGACCATCCGGTCCAAACCGGACCTGAGGCCGGGCCGTGACCGGGGCGGATCGGGGACATACAGAACATGTCCCCGGTTGTCACCGGAGCAGGAGCCGGTCCGCGCCGGGGAGGCCGGTCCACAGGCCGGCGCCACCGGGTCAAACATGAAAACATGTTTTACAAAAACCATCATAACTTTTGCGTCCGGACTCCGATTTCGATGATCTTGGGCTTGTTGGAATCAAAACAACAAGCCCTACAATTTTATGCGTATAAACATCATTGTCCACCCACGGATTAAAAACCACAAGATGAATGTTTTGACCTATCTATAAAAGAGACACCGGTAAAACCTCCAAGCTTGAAAACGCAATAGAAGATGCATACGAATTCCGTTTTCGATGAACTTGAGCTTGTTGTAAAGCTAGCAACAAGATCAAGATCCTCACACAGAGAAAGACCAAGAAGCAATAGGTATATGAAAAGTACGCAAAGGATTGAGCTCCCTAATACGATGTGATCAAGTTACCCAACTGAAAGCCCCTCTTGATAGTGCGGCTATCTATCCTATAACCCGGTCTCCCAACAACCACCTTGAGACCGGTAAAAGAAAAACCTAGCAAGGCCATACCTTTGCCTTGCGCATATGATCCTCTTGAGATTCTCAACTTGAACTTTCCCAACTCAACCTTGATGACGATCACCACTTGATGTCATCATCTTATGGACTATATGAGATCTCACTTTCGATGCATGCCCATGGAAAGATACCTAACCCATATAGACAACACAAGGGAACATATATGATGGGTTAGTTCATAAAGCATAATTGACAAGGTTTACCATACCACATGACTTTACGTGGCACATTCTTCATGCTTCATGTGTTGACCAAACTTGAATCTATTCTTCACTCTTTGTATTGGTCAACCTTGTATCTTCTCATGCTCTATCATACTATCTTGATGTGTATATAGAATTCTTCATTTGTTTGCATGCTCTAAATCTTAGTCAACCATATCTCAACTTATGAGACTATCATGACACCTACTTAGAATCACAACTTGAATTCTTCACTTGGAATCAAGCACTCAAGATCTTGATCATTCATTGCTTATCACATAAGCTAGAGCATGGCTAATATTGAGTTCCACATAAGAATTCCATCTTCATTTCTTCTTCTTGATCATATCACATATATATCTTCAAATCGATGATCTTGATGCCAATACACAAGGTATATCTTTATGTTCATGGCATCCATACTTGAATCCAACACAAATACAAGTAGTACCCATGGAATATTCCTTCATATAAACTCAATGAAAACATTAGTCCATAGGGGTTGTCATTAATTACCAAAACCACACATATGGGAAATATACCCTTACAGAGAGAAAGGAGAGAGGGAGAGGGGGTAGGGAGAGAGATGCATGGGTGGATGTGAGCAGGGTCCGACGAGGCTGTTGTTGGAGATATGCCCGAGAGGCAATAATAAAATAGTTATTATTATATCATAGTGTTCATGATAAATGTTTACACTCCATGCTATAATTGTATTAGCCGGAAACATTGATACATGTGTGTTGTGTAAACAACCAGAGTCCCTAGTAAGCCTCTCATTTAACTAGCTTGTTGATTAATAGATGATCATGGTTTCCTGATCATGAACATAGGATGTTATTAATAACAAGATCATATCATTAGGTGAATGATGTGATGGACACACCCATAGTAAGCATAGCATGAGACCAAGTCATTAAGTTCAACTTGCTATAAGCTTTCAATACATAGTTACCTAGTCCTTCGACCATGAGATCATGTAAATCACTTACACCGGAAGGATGCTTTGATTACATCAAACGCCATTGCGTAAATGGGTGGTTATAAAGATGGGATTAAGTATTCGGAAAGTGTGAGTTGAGGCATATGGATCAAGAGTGGGATTTGTCCATCCCGATGACGGATAGATATACTCTGGGCCCTCTCGGTTGAATGTCGTCTGATTAGCTTGCAAGCATGTGACTAGGTCACAAGAGAAGACATACCACGGTACGAGTAAAGAGTACTTGTCGGTAACGAGGTTGAACTAGGTATGGAGATACCGATGATCGAACCTCGGACAAGTAAAGTATCGCGTGACAAAGGGAATCAATATCGTATGTAAATGGTTCTTTCGATCACGAAGTCATCGTTGAATATGTGGGAGCTATTATGGATCTCCAGGTCCCGCTATTAGTTATTGATCGGAGAGGAGTCTCGATCATGTCCGCATAGTTCTCGAACCGTAGGGTGACACACTTAAGGTTTGATGTCGTTTTAAGTAGATATGGAATATGGAATGGAGTTCGAATGTTGTTCGGAGTCTCGGATGGGATCCAGGACATTACGAGGAGTTCCGGAATGGTCCGAAGAATAAGATTCATATATAGGAAGTCACTTTCCAAGTTTGGAAATGATCTGGTGCATTTATGGAAGGCGCTAGAATGTTCTAGAACCTTCCGGAAGAAATCACCATGGAAGGTGGAGTCCCGGATGGACTCCACCAACCCTAGCCGGCTAGCCAAAGGGGAATGTGGAGTCCATGGTGGACTCCACCTCCATGGCCGGCCATAGGGGAAGGAAAGGGAGCAATCCCACTTCCCCTAGGTTTCATCCATATGGAAGTTTTTGAGTTGGACTCTTATTCGGATTTTGGGCAAACCCTTGTGGGTTCCACCTATATAAAGAGAGGGAGAGGGAGAGGGCTGGTTACACTACTTGGCCGCACCACCAAGGGGCTCCCTGGCCGGCGCCCCAAGCCCCCTCTCTCCCAAACCCTAGCTACTCCCTTCTCCTTCTTCTCCCGCAGCGCTTACGGTGCCGGAGATCTCCACCGCCACCGACACCACGCCGTCGTGCTGTCGGGATTCCGAGGAGGATCTACTACATCCGCTGCCCACTGGAACGGGGAGAAGGACGTCGTCATCAACACTGAACGTGTGACCGAGTACGGAGGTGCTTCCCGACTGTGGCACCGTCAAGATCTTCTACGTGCTTTTGAAAGCGGGCAAGTGATCGACTACATCAACCACGAGATCTAATCTCGTAGGCTTTGGAATCTTCGAGGGTTAGTCTCACATACATCTCGTTGCTACCATCTACTAGATTAGATCTTGGCTTGTTATTCGTTCTTGCGGTAGGAATTTTTTGTTTTCAATGTAAGTGGATGGGAGGCTGGCTCAGGGCGCAACACAAGGCGGTGAGGTTGACGCAGGGCACAATGGCATGTGGCCATGGCAGTTGGGAAAAAAGCTGAATCAGGAAGACATGAAGGGAAGAAGAAGACTAGGAGGTGAGGAAAAAAGAAAAAATGGCAGTGATCCATGTGGTTGAATCTTTTTTTTCCAATCTAAGTTTGGTGATATATATTTTTGGAAGGCAACTTTTCACACCGTAAACTAGTTTTTCAGCTTCCCTTGTATGTGTTTTCAAAGTCCTGTTTTACTAGAAATCTGCTAGAGATGGTCTAACCTGGAACAGTATATCTGTGTTGTGGATATGGCGGGACAACTGGATTCCAAAAGGAAATCTTAGACCTAGTCCGAGACATGGAGGACTGAGATATAGATGGGTGTCTGACCTCATAAACCAAAACACTATGCAATGGAAGGAAAACCTGGTTCGTGCTACCTTCCAGAGACAAGACGCAGAAGAGATTTTGCGTATCAGATTACCAAGATGCAATGGTGATGACTTCCTTGCATGGCACTTTGAAAATTCAGGAGAATTCTCCGTTAGAAGTGCTTACAGACTTGCTTTGATAAATGATGGAGATATTACCACAGGGCAGAGCAGCAACATGCCTGAGGGGGATAGACCTATTTGGGATGTGATCTGGAAAGTAAAGGTGCCACAGAAGGTTAAAATTTCACCTTGCGCCTCGCAACGGATGCTCTGGCCGTGCAAACCAACAGATACTCCAGAAAGATGATCACGGACCCGACCTGCACAATTTGTGGTACAGAAGCAGAAGATGGTTATCATGCTACCATGCAATGTACTAAAGCCAGAGCTCTACGGTGCAGACTGCGGGACGACTGGGATTTGCCTCCGGACAGAGACCTTCAAAAGTCTGGAGCTGACTGGGTAAATGAAGACACAAAGAGCAAAATTATGCTGTTGTGGTGGAGAGCATGGCATCTCCGGAATGACATCATTTTCGGTCAAGGGAAGGAAGGAATAAATGCCTCTGCTATATTTTTATCAAATTATGCTCAGACTTTATCTACTATCAGGGAGGGAACAACATACCAGGATTGCAAGGGGAAGAAGCCTATTTCGGTACTTCACATACGGGATTCACCATCTAACTCTAACACACACCTTGCAACTGGAAACCGCCTGATGCTGGATGGCACTCTTTGTGTGTTGATGCTAGTTTCCTTGCAAATAAAAATACTGGCTCCTGGGGAGCTGTAATCAGAGATGAAAAAGGAGACACTATTGTCTCGGCCTGGGACATCATCCCATTCTGTGAGAATGCTGAAGCTGCTGAATCTATTGCCTTTTTGCAGGGCACCAAGCTTGCACTAACCTCAGTTCATTCAAATTTAGTAGTCCAAAGTGACTGTTTATCTCTGATAAAAAGGCTATCAAGCCAGGAAAGGGATAGATCAAGAACAGCAGGAACTGTGATGGACATCAGGGAGATTCTTCAGCAATTTCGAGAGTTCGAAGTTCAGAAAATACAAAGACAAGATAATATTTTGGCACATGAACTTGCTAGGCATAGCTATACTACTGGTACTGGTGGTGCTTTGTATGGCTCGACTCCTTCCTGTGTGTTGGAGAGGGTCGCAACTTGCTGTAATCGAATCTTGAGCTGAGTTTAATACAATCACCATTTTCAAAAAAAAGAAGTATATATGTGCTGTGTTTTTTTGTCCGCACGCCACTCCGTGCATTGAAGAATCTAAACGCTCTGAGTCTTCATCTCCAACTATATATATGCAGGTCTATCAAATAGCACACCATCTCATCAATCAACCGCTCTATGTGTGTGTGCTCATTAATGAGACGAAATGGAATTGGGGAACTTGCACTATAGCAAACGCACAAGGGGACCATATCCTGTGCCAACGGCTTTTTGTCTGGGCCTTCGACACATGACCCGTTCCTAGCAGTCCACCAGAAGGGTTGTCAGCATAGGGAGTCATGTGCCGACAACCCGGTTAGCTGTCGACACACTAAGGACGCGTGGCAGCTGGTGTTTTCGCTGCGACGGCAAGTAAACGCTGTCATCTCTCCAATTCTTTTTTCTGCTCGACGAACACACCCCCAACCGCCTTTTTAATATTTAAAAAATATAAGAAAATGTTAGAAATTTCAAAAAATAAAATCTTTTGAGATGACCATGTATTGTGTGTTCTAGTTGTTAGGAAAATTAAGAAACATGAATTTTGATATATTATGAAAAATAGCGTTATATTTCGGTAAAACTATGAAAACATTTTCTTTTATGAAAATGTATCTAGAGACAAAGTTACATCAGATTTCAACAGCCTACGGCCACTTACCGATTTTTTAAATTCATCAAAATCAAAAACGAAATAGGAGTTTTTTGAGGTTTTAGATTTTAGTAAAAAAATTAAAAAATATTTTATTGTTTCAAAATTTATTATTAAAAAACAAGAATGTATTCAATGTTCTTTAATCAAATAATAATTTGGAATCCAGATAATAAAGAAGTGTGATGTCATGGGTCAAGGTTTAATAATATTGATAGGATACAATTGTTAAAAAAAGCATAACTTCTGTGCTAGAAGCTTATCCGGAAGAACGAAGAAATTAAGCTTGTTGTGATAGGAGCAGTTTAAGGATGGGTGATCGAGTGGGAAGTTTGAATATTAGTAAGTTCTTCAACCTAATATTAAGCATGCTTAAAGATTAAAATGTCAAAAAATTCAAAATTGCCCCCAATTTGTTTTAAAAGAAGATTAAAAAATGATGCACATGTGCTGACGGCAACATCGGCACACAAGACCTTCCTGGGATAACGGACTCTAGGCCTCCGCCAGGCCCACCTGAACCAATACCGATTGAAGTGGCTATGACGATGACTAAATGGTCTGTGTCGAGAGACGATTGTGCCAATAGGGGCGTGCCAACGGCAGGGCCTATGCCAACGACATTCCTGGTTGTGCCGGTGACTGAAGGTCGTCGGGCCTTTGACTGGTTCCTATAGTGTTGGTGACTATTTGGCATCCTCGGCCTATTTTGGGGCTCACTGGGGGCAGGCTCTGTTGGTGTTAGCATGTTCGGAACAAGCTATATGAAACTTCTAGCGATTTGTTTGCTAGCCTAGGTTGTATTATTAGGGCCAAAAAGATTTCGGTGATTGGTTTCCTAGAGACTAGCCCAAATAGCCTTTGCGATGCGGTGTTTGATGTTTGGTAGCATCTAGGAAACTTTTGTGGTCACCTCTTCTCTAGTGGTGAACTTATCATATTATCACATACAAAGAAGCTAGTAGTTAATTAGTTCATCCTAACAGTACGGGTCGGTTCATAAGAAGAGTCACTAGCTACTACATATGTCAGTTCATAAGGGGAGTTTGTTCTTCTTCTACACCTAACCTCTGCAACAACGTAATGCCCTAATGACCATAGAGATGCACACATCAAAAAAAATTACAGAAAAGAAAAGTCTCACTATTGTGACCATTCCTTGTACCAGCAAACCAAACAACACAAGAAATCCATCAAGTCCAAAAGTGAATCCTCCAAGAAGGGAACAATGCACAAGCATCTTCATCACCCTGATCAATGACCATAGATTTTCATCCCGGACAAAGTCCACACTCGCATAATAATGCCATTAGCAAGGTCATTACCAGGCACGACCAAATAAGGCTGGACCTTGGGTTTTCACCCTGTAAGTTTAGACATTGAACTCCTCCTGTAGCCCCCACATTCCAATTCCTCTATCCCAAGTCACGAATCACCAAGCCAGTATCTCTACACTAGTGATGAGTGCATTTTTAGCATATTTTTACACCGTTATTTCATATAGATATCTCCGACTAGCAATAGGATTTTTATATTTTACCGTGCTCTCGTGCCCTTTTATGCTTGTCTACGCTAGATCTTAAAATATTAAGGCAATGATGAAATATTAATAAACACTATCATTTATATGGTATTTTGACATGATAAAAATCATCTAAGCATTTAACCATGCACCTGGGTGAAAGGGAAACACAAGGACAAGTTCCAATAAGTTTAGCGGACACCTGCATAGGGAGCTCGCCCGTACCGTCCGCCCGGACGATGTGTCACGAGGAACGCCTCGTCAAATACTCTCACCTCCCGCGAACGGATCTGAGATCCAAGCCCCCCGAGCAACCAGAAACACGAGAACACCGTCCCAGAAGAGATCTCAAGGAGGAATCATAGGAGGACAAGGCATCATCCCCTTCATGATCAACCGCTGCACCATCACCATCTCCATCCTATTAGATTGTAATCTCCATTGTTATTGTGGGTTTGTATTTGAATTTACATCACTACCCTTATTTCATTCGCAAGATTATGAAGATGTTCTTGATTGTTTCCATGTGTGAGTAGTTTACCTCGTTCTTGGGGGAGATGAAGAAACCCTAGCAATATTTCAATATGAAGGAAGATGATTTATAGCTTGGTACTATGATTGTGTGTTACTTTTCTCTCGTGATATTACATGAAGTCGACTGATACGTCTCCGACGTATCGATAATTTCTTATGTTCCATGCCACATTATTGATGATATCTACATGTTTTATGCATACTTTATGTCATATTTATGCCTTTTCCGGCACTAACCTATTAACGAGATGCCGAAGAGCCAGTTGCTATTTTCTGCTGTTTTTGGTTTCAGAAATCCTAGTAAGGAAATATTCTCGGAATTGGACGAAATCAACGCCCAGGATCCTATTTTTGCACGAAGCTTCCAGAAGACCGGAGGACTTACGAAGTGGGGCCACGAGGTGGCGACACAACAGGGCGACGCGGCCTGGGCCCTGGCCGCGCGGCCCTGGTGTGTGGGCCCCTCGTGACGCCTCTTTACCTGCCCTTCCGCCTACATATAGTCTTCGTCGCGAAACCCCCAGTACCGAGAGCCACGATACGGAAAACCTTCCAGAGACGCCGCCGCCGCCAATCCCATCTCGGGGGATTCAGGGAGATCGCCTCCGGCACCCCGCCGAGAGGGGAATCATGTCCCGGAGGACTCTTCACCGCCATGGTCGCCTCCGGAGTGATGAGTGAGTAGTTCACCCCTGGACTATGGGTCCATAGCAGTAGCTAGTTGGTCGTCTTCTCCTTATGTGCTTCATTGTCGGATCTTGTGAGCTGCCTAACATGATCAAGATCATCTATCTGTAATGCTATATGTTGTGTTTGTTGGGATCCGATGGATAGAGAATACTATGTTATGTTGATTATCAATCTATTATCTATGTGTTGTTTATGATCTTTCATGCTCTCCGTTTGTCGAGGGTACTCCTCGCCAATGCCCTCCGATAGATAGAGAATACTATGTTATGTTGGCACCATGACTGGATTAGCCACCCATTCAGATTCCTTAAGCTCTCGGATGAATCCCGCCTTGCGGAGCCGATTAACTTCTTCACCAATTGCTCTTCTTTTGGGTTCAGAGAATCGTCGCATCAAGCTGTTGTATCGGCTTGGGCTGTCGGGTCAACATTTAGGGCGTGCTCGGCGAGTTCCCCGGGGATACACGGCATGTCGGATGGCTCCCATGCAAATATCTCCCGAGCGCTCACGGAGGAACTCGATGAGCGCGCTTTCCTATGCGACATCTAGGTCAGCCGAGGTGTTGACCGTTTTCTTCGGATCGGTTGGGTGCACCTGCAGTTTCTTTGTTTCCTTTGTAGTATCGAACTCATCGGATCTTGCGTTTCGATTGTCGGCTGGTGGTCGTGTGTGATCCGTGATGGCGTCGATCGCGTTGAGTTCTTCCTTGGCTCCAAATTTCGAGGCGATCTTCTGAAATTCCCTATCGCAGTTGTCTGGCCGAGCGAAGCTGCCGTGAACGGTTATTGGGGTCCCGTTGTTGCCTGGCATCTTTAGCTTCAGGTATGCATAATGAGGCACGGCCATGAACTTGGCAAACGCAGGTCTACCGAGGATGGCGTGGTACTGAGATTCCCAGTCGACTACCTCGAACTCAATCCTTTCTTTCCTAAAATTACTGGGCGTGCCGAAGACTACGTCCAATGATGTTTTTCCCAGCGAGTAGGCGGGTCGAGTCGGTATAATGCCGTGGAACCCTGTGTCGGATTCTTTTAGCATGTCGACTGTTAAACCCATTGCCCTCATTGTGCTGGCGAATAGCAGGTTTAAGCCGCTTCCACCATCCATAAATACTTTGCCCATATTGTATCCTCCAATCTGTGCTTCCAGGACGAGGGCCGCGTGACCGGGCCTTGGGACGGCCTTCGGGTGATCCGCCCTGCCGAGGTGATGCTCGATCTGACCAATCAATAAAATCCGGCGTATCAACCATGGCAACTTCCGCGTATTTTACTTCTCGGGAGAACTTTTTGATTTCTCTTTTCGAAAAGCTGGTTTTGTGGATCATGTTGATCTGTCCACGCAGTGCTGGGAATGCCTCGACTGGTTCGTACTCGCTTTTTTCATTGGCTCGTATGGTTCCGGTACATATGGCTGCGGCTGATGACCATAGGACCTCGCTTTCTCTTCCATTATGCAAACTCTTGATGTGGCTTCGGCTCTAAGATCGTCGCGGAACCGCCGAATCTCAAGGAAGTGTCGGCGGTTCCTTAACGAGATGGCTGGACTTTTCCCGACCATCCTTAGGATCAAAATAAGAGTGGAGATAACACGGTGCTTCAAGCTGCTCTCGTAGGCTGAGAGGTGTGGAGAACGGGTGCGTCCTCCGATTGATGACATGTCATAGCATCGAGGGTGGGCTGCTTGTTTGGCCTTCCTCTTCACGGTGCGAACTCCTTCGTCTCTTCCTTTGTCCAGCCGCGGCATCGAGATTTTCCCGATTGCTCTCTCGTATGCTTCTGGGCGAAGCTTTTAGGGTTGCTGCCGAAGGGACACCTTCTTGAGGCTCAGCCTTTGAGTGGGACGCGCCGGCCCCGGGGAGGCGGAGAAAACCTCCAGAGTCGACGACGAAGTGGACGCCACCGAAAACTGCTTCCGTGTTGCGAGACGTTGCCATAAAGTTCGGGTGAAGCTCTTCGCGGTGCGGCACAAATTCGAAGGACCCGCAGCGGATCGGGTCTCTTGACTTTGTCTGGTGTCGGTGACTCGAGTAAGAACGCCGCGGACGTAACTGGTGCTGCCGATGACCTGCCTTGTGCCGACAGGGTTCCCACAGACGGCGCCAATTGTCGAGGGTACTCCTCGCCAATGCCCTCCGATAGGGGCTTAGGGGTGACGGAATCCTGTAAGCTGACACGAGACATCGGTTCACAGACAAGCGGGGAGAGCGATTTACCCAGGTTCGGGGCCCTCGATGAGGTAAAACCCTTACGTCCTGCCTGTCTGTTCTTGATTATGATGATAATGGGTTACAATGGGGTGCCGAATAGTTCGGCTGAGATCTCGTCGAGATGGCTGTTGCTAAGATGCCCTAGCTCTAAGCTTTCTCTGGCTAAGATGGCTAAGATTGATTGTGTCCCTCGGCAGCCCCTCTCTTGGCCTTTATATAGGAGGCTAGGTCTCAAGAGGTCTCACCGAGTACGACTAAGTTTACAGTAGTTTTAGATCCGATCTTTCCTTGTTCGATCGCTTCCTTGTCTTGCCCGTCAAGGAACCTTCTGGTGCGCCGTCCTGGTGGCCCATCTCGCCTTCGAGTGTCTTCATGGGCCTCCAATTAGTCAATACGAGGATAGGGTAATGTGGGTTACCCGAAGGGTAGTGCCCACGTCGGTAGCCCCCGAGTGTCTAGCCGAAGATAGTTCGGGTAGAGACTAAAGCATGTCTTCTCCGATGTTCTTCTCCTTCATTGTCCTTGTTCATCTTGAATCTGCTCTCGTCTCCATTTTATCGGGTGCGCGTCGGCACTCCCGATGGGAGTAGCCCCAGAGTCTAGGTACGGATGCTCGCGGTCCGTGCGTAGACTCAAGTTGTACCACTCGAATATTCTCCTCTGCCGATGTTTTCCACGAGTCTTCATAGGTCATCCGATATATTTTTGTTTATGCAAAGGATAATGAGTAACGTGCCCAACCGTTGTTTGGTTAACCGCCGATGGCAAAACAACGTTACCCTACACGGAATCAAGTCCCGGGCATGATCCTCGGAGTGCAAAAACTTCTATCGGGTGCACGCCGCGCTCCCGATGGGAGTAGCCCCGAGTACGGGTGCAAGTGCTTGTAAGCCGAATGCAGACTCAAACCTTCTTCCTTCGACTGTTCATTCTGTCGAGTCTTCATTTTATCGGGTGCGCGTCAGTGCTCCCGATGGGAGTAGCCCACGAGTCTAGGTGCGGATGTCTGCAGCCGGGCGTAGACTCAAGTCCTTCATCCGACAACTTTTCATTTTTCCTTCGAATGCTTCCAAATTATGATGTCATAGTTGTGGGCCAATTGACGGGATTTGACTTGACGTGTAACTGCTGTGGGCCAATTGATGGGACTTGACCTGACGGGCCCACCCTAGTTCTGCGCGGGCGGTTTTAGGTCTTAACTAGTGCACGCGCGGCGATCGAGGCGTCTCCTCATTTTTCGCGCGTCGTGGGAATAATGGGCCGCCGGTTCCACTCTTGCCACGTGTACGGTCGGATCTCGCTCCTCTCCCCACGATGCTTTGTGGAGTTATGGCCACGTCCGTGCTCAAATTCTTTCGAGATAAATAGGGAGCCTCCTTTCTTTTTACCTTTTACCCCGTTCACTCGCTCATCTTCTCCTTCAAGCCTCCTCGCTCTTCCGCCTTCTCATCAAAAGCTTCGTTCACCATGGGCAAAAAGAAGAGTGGCAGCACATCGGAGGCGGCCAAAGTTAGCCGCAACTGGAGCGCTTCTGCCATTACCAACCGTGACATTAACAAACTTCGCGCCCTCGGCTTCATCTCCGCATCTGAGGATGACGTTCGTCTCCCGAGTCGGGTTTCTCGCCCGAGTCCCCCAAAGGGCTTCACCGTCATGTTCGTCGCTTTTCTGTTCCGTGGCCTCTCTCTTCCGGCGCACGAGTTCCTTTGCACCCCAAAGGTCG
>NC_061511.1:48521965-48536744 GCF_022539505.1 Lolium rigidum
CCGTTATTAGTAGAGGCTCGGCCAAGTTTTTACTCTTAACTCCAAGAGGGAGTATTTATGCTCGATAGTGGGTTCATGCCTCCATTAAATGCAGGACGAGTGATGAAAGTTCTAACGTTGTGGATGTGATGTTGCCACTAGGGATAAAACATTGATGCTATGTCCAGAGGATGTAGTTATTGATTACATTACGCACCATACTTAATGCAATTGTCCGTTGTTTGCAACTTAATACTGGAAGGGGTTCGGATGATAGCCTCGAAGGTGGACTTTTTAGGCATAGATTCATGCTTGGATAGCGGTCTATGTACTTTGTCGTAATGCCCAATTAAATCTCACAATACTCATCATATCATGTATGTGCATGGTCATGCCCTCTCTATTTGTCAATTGCCCAACTGTAATTTGTTCACCCAACATGCTATTTATCTTATGGGAGAGACACCTCTAGTGAGCTGTGGACCCCGGTCCATTCTTTTACATCGAATACAATCTATTGCAATACTTGTTCTACTGTTTTTTCGCAAACAATCATCATCCACACTATACATCTAATCCTTTGTTACAGACAAGCCGGTGAGATTGACAACCTCACTTGTTTCATTGGGGCAAAGTACTTTGGTTGTGTTGTGCGGGTTCCACGTTGACGCCGGAATCCCTGGTGTTGCGCCGCACTACATCCCGCCGCCATCAACCTTCGACGTGCTTCTTGACTCCCTCTTGGTTCGATAAACCTTGGTTTCTTGCGAGGGAAACTTGCTTCGTTGTACGCATCACACCTTCCACTTGGGGTTCCCAACGGGCGTGTGCTTTACGCGTCATCAAGCTAAATTTCCGGCGCCGTTGCCGGGGAGATCAAGACACGCTGCAAGGGAGTCTCCACAATCCAATCTCTTTACTTTGTTTTTGTCTTGCTTTATTTTATTTACTTTCTTGTTTGCTGCATTATATCAAAACACAAAAAAATTAGTTGCTAGCTTTACTTTATTTACTGTCTTGTTCTCTATATCAAAAACACAAAAAAAATTAGTTACTTGCATTTGCTTTACTTATTTCAACATGTTTCCTTTTAATTTTACTGTAAAAGATATACATGTGGGACAAGGGTCTATAATTGGAAGAGATAATATAGAAGAATTTTTCACCCATGTTAGTATGCATGAAGATCTTAAAGATATATCCCTTGTAAAAGCTGTCCCTACTTATGAAGATGCCTCTGTTTGTTTGGTACGCATGATGGAAGCTAGATTTATTAGTCTCAACCCCATGATACAACACATATTTCTTACACTTTCTGATATGGAGCGGGGAGAGAAGAGAGATTTTGTTCTAAAAGTCTTAGTGTGAGAATTTGCGGATATAGCTAAAGAAGCTAGAAAAGTTTTTAGTAAGCATGAGAGGCTTGAGTACGATCACCGATTTTAAAAGAACACTTGAAAAAATGGATATGGATAGAATTAAGTACACTAATAGTGTTAATGATGGTGGGGAGATTAAAGCACCAATACAATGTAAGCTCCTAGCGATGCATGAAGCTCTAGATGATAATTGTGCTTGGTTTGTTCCTGAAAATTTGTTTGATGAGAGTAGCAAGCCCAAGACTAATGAAAAGGGAGCCGTTGAAACCTATGTATCCAAAATACTATGCATGGTTGAGAAAACTCCAAACCCCGCTGTCGATGCATCATCTCTTGATAACACTTGATATACACTTTACGCGCCTAGCTGAAAGGCGTTAAAAAGCGCTTATGGGAGACAACCCATGTTTTTACTACAGTATTTTTATTTTATATTTGAGTCTTGGAAGTTGTTACTACTGTAGCAACCTCTCCTTATCTTAGTTTTGTGCATTGTTGTGCCAAGTAAAGTCGTTGATAGTAAGGTTCATACTAGATTTGGATTACTGCGTAGAAACAGATTTCTTTGCTGTCACGAATTTGGGCCTAATTCTCTGTAGGTAACTCAGAAAATTATGCCAATTTACGTGAGTGATCCTCAGATATGTGCGCAACTTTCATTCAATTTGAGAATTTTCATCTGAGCAAGTATGGTGCCTTAATAAAATTCGTCTTTACGAACTGTTCTGTTTTGACATATTCTGCCTTTTATTTCGCATTGCCTGTTTTGCTATGCTTGATGGATTTTTCTATTCCATTGACTTTCAGTAGCTTTGTGCAATGTCCAGAAGTGTTAAAAATGATTGTGTCACCTCTGAATATGTGAATTTTTGATTATGCACTAACCCTCTAATGAGTTGTTTTGAGTTTGGTGTGGAGGAAGTTTTCAAGGATCAAGAGAGGAGATGATACAATATGATCAAGGAGAGTGAAAGCTCTAAGCTTGGGGATGCCCCGGTGGTTCACCCCTGCATATTTTAAGAAGACTCAAGCGTCTAATCTTGGGGATGCCCAAGGCATCCCCTTCTTCATCGACAACATTATCAGGTTCCTCCCCTGAAACTATATTTTTATTCCATCACATCTTATGTACTTTGCTTGGAGCGTCGGTTTGTTTTTGTTTTTGTTTTTGTTTGAATAAAATGGATCCTAGCATTCATTGTGTGGGAGAGAGGCACGCTCCGCTGTTGCATATGGACAAATATGTCCTTAGGCTTTACTCATAGTATTCATGGCGAAGGTTGAATCTTCTTCGTTAAATTGTTATATGGTTGGAATCGGGAAATGCTACATGTAGTAATTCTAAAATGTCTTGAATAATTTGATACTTGGCAATTGTTTGCTCATGTTTAAGCTCTTGCATCATATACTTTGCACCTATTAATGAAGAAATACATAGAGCTTGCTAAAATTTGGTTTGCATAATTGGTCTCTCTAAAGTCTAGATAATTTCTAGTATTGAGTTTGAACAACAAGGAAGACGGTGTAGAGTCTTATAATGTTTACAATATGTCTTTTATGTGAGTTTTGCTGCACCGGTTCATCCTTGTGTTTGTTTCAAATAACCTTGCTAGCCTAAACCTTGTATCGAGAGGGAATACTTCTCATGCATCCAAAATCCTTGAGCCAACCACTATGCCATTTGTGTCCACCATACCTACCTACTACATGGTATTTCTCCGCCATTCCAAAGTAAATTGCTTGAGTGTTACCTTTAAAATTTCCATTCTTTACCTTTGCAATCTATCTATACCTACTAATAAAGGAAGTAAGGTTTCTCCCCTAAAATTTCGTCCGTTTTAGATCTAACCATATTTATGCATCAAAATTACAGGCGTTACCACCGTCTAAAGTAAATACGTCGTCCGAACCGTCGCTCCTTTGATCGCGCCCCCGTCGTGCTCCTTTGATCACTGGCCCACGGGATCCATCACGGTGTGGTCAGGCTTGGCCAGTTTTCTCTATGAGTCGGGCCGTGCCGGTGGCCGAACGGCCCAATTAACCAGCAAGAGCCGATCGGGACGATTCACGAGCAAGAAAGGAATTATCGTTATGGCTCAACACCTTAACGCACAAATATTTTGAGTTGATGTTAGTCCCACCTCGCTTCCATATAAGGAGTCTCACCGGTTTATATGTGTAAGTTTTCTGGGTTGCAACAAGCCACAACAAGCAACAGAATCATTGTATGGTCTATAAGATCTAACGTGGGAGCGTGATAAGAGAAATTGCATGCTCTGGTGGCAGGAGGAAGGAAAACGAATTACAGAGGGAGGAAGGAAAGGGTATGGGAAAGCCAATTAAAAGGAGCAACGGAGTGACTACTTCTTCAGAGAGAGATAGAGCTGGATTCGTCGTGTCGTGGAGAGGACAGGATGCGGGCGGTTCTGCCTCCTTCATACGAAAAGGATAGTAGGGGGCAGACGGGCTCCAGCGAGGGGGGAGAGAGGATGATGGGGATGAGAGATTTATCCGTTGGTTGATAAGTCTACATTTTCTTAGCCTGCTACTGAATTAGAGATGCTACTCGATTTTGCTGCTACTGAATTGGTTTTTGTTGCTTCTATCCTAACTACGGGAAAATCCCCTAACTACTACGCTGCTACTCTGGTATTGAAGTAGACGAGTTGCTGCTACTGAAATTCGCACAGAAAACATCTGCTCTTGTTCATTTAAATTGTAAATTTTACAGAACAAGAGAGAAGAGACAAGTTGTTGCCCCTGTTTATTTGCCAACATTGGATTTTCCTATGAGAGTGGATTTTTAGAGCAGGTGCTTGGTGAGCACCCGTATCCACACCATGTATACTGCATCAAGATTCGTGCTAATTCTTTTTGTTCCCCTCTCAAACAATTTCTTATTTTTGTATCTCTCACACCCCACATTCTTTGAAGTCAAAAATTTGCAGATCACTTAAACATAACAATTGGAATGTGGGAAAAATATTTTGGATTTTTTATGTCATTATCTATATATGTATCTCAAGAATTTTTTTTGAATTTTAAATAATTTAAAATTTAAATTTGCACAAAAAAATTCTGAACTATTTTTCCTCCATTCTATTTGTTGTTTTTGAGTGATTTGAAAAAAATATAATCGAAATATTGTATAATTTGAGAGATAGAAAAAAGAAAAGGACAAAAAAAGAGAAGGTGCATGGAGCGCACCTGCTCCACCACACTTTTCCCTATTATTTTTACTTAAATTTACCTGAATTGCTTTTATTGATATCTTACCTGCTGTTTATTTTTGATACAAGTGGACAACTCTTGGTTTGTGAGTAAGATAAACACAACTTCCAAATTCATGCAACGATGAAAGTCTATTTAGAAAATAAAAACATTCAAAATTCAGCACCGGAGGCCGGCCGGGATGGAGGAAGAAAGATATATTGCTACATGGCTTGAGTATTTCTTTGGCAGATTAACAAGACCTATTACAGTGATGCACTTTACTTCTATAAGGTACTAGCAGATTTGAAACGACCATGCTACACAATGGACTCGAACTATTGGATTCAAAACTAGCTAAAAAGCAATTTAGATGACTGAGACGCGCAGTGCTAAATATCTGACAATTAACATATTCTCAAATATATGCAACTTATGTGACTGAGATTTATGGACACTATTAGATACCTGAAATTTAACAAAAATATATTCTTAGATATTCTCGATGGTACTTATGCTCCCGTAAAATACTCCCTCGGGCGTCTAAGGATTGGTCAAAGTCAAACCTTACAAACTTTGACCAAATATTTAGAAAAAAATATTTACATCTACAATATCAAATTGACATATTAAGAAAATATACTTTAGGGTGAATCTATTGATAATGATTTAGTATTGTAAATATTTATATTTTTATGTATAAACTTGGTCAAACTTTAAAAACATTGACTTTTAACTAATATTTAGCAAAAACCAATCCGCGGCAACGCGCGGGCACGTTTCCTAGTATACCTACTAATAAAGGAAGTAAGGTTTCTCCCCTGTTTTTTCGTCCGTTTTTGTATTGCCACTGATTTTCAATGGTAATTACCAAGTATGCTTTTGAATATTATATATACATATCTTTCCTACACATGATTGTTTACTATAATATTTGTGAGGAGAGAAGATATCAAAAGGATCGTGGCAACGCACGGGCATTCAACTAGTTGAAATAACGATTCGCTTGATTAGCTTGGTTCGTCAACCCTGGTCCAAGTCCAACATGCCTGACCTCCACTCCATCCCCTCGCTCCTTTATCCTCCGAGCAGCGGCGACGGACGGCGCGCTAGACGGAAAGAGGCCTTGAGGCGACCATCCTGCTCCAAATCAACATCAGCTTCCTTCTCAAAATCCGTCTCCTCCTTTAACCGAGACGAGAACAGCGTCTCGCGCGTGGCAAGCCAGATCTCCGCAGCGACCTTCTCAAAATCAGTCTCCTCCTTTAACCGAGACGGGGACAGTGCCTCGCGCGTGGCCAGCCAAGGTCTCCGCAGCCATGTGATGAATCAGTCGCACGCCGCTTGTAGACGTTGTGTTCGAGCGCCGCCGGAGCATCTATTCTCCTCACGGTGTGCAGCGCCCGTAATGCCCAACGCGGCAGGAGTCGGAATAGAGGGCCTCACACAGAGGAATATCAGGCTCACGCCACCCACCACGAATTTCCGACGGAGGAAACCGGGAAGTCCTCGCCCTCCCTTCAAGGAATCGAGCCGATGCACGCGGGATCAAGCGACTGGACTTCATCTTCTTCACCTCCGCTGTTGTCCTCCGCTGCAGCCAGCCGTCCCCGAGCCCACCACCCACAGGAGCGTGCGAACAATCTATGCATTTCAATCAGGACTCGATGGGTGGCTCCAGATGCGCAGCTCCAGGTCAAATCCCCAACTTGGTCAGAAATCGCCTCCAAAAGCATGACCTGCAAGCTTGACGACAAACCGCTCGATTTGGTAGGCAAGCTGGGGAGAAGAGGGAAGAAATGGGATGTTTGAGAGAAGAAAAGGGATCGTATTTGGATCTTTGTTCAAAGGACAGACATGTAGATGAATAGGTGTGGTTAGAGAATTAACACGTACAATAGCAAGACAGTTCTCCATTCACACGACAGTTTCGACTTGGTTTTGAGTTGGCCCGGCAACATGTATACTGCATAAAGATGTGAAAAAAATCAGCCTTCTCTCAAAAGGAAAAGTGAATAATTTGGTAGAGAATTTAGTTTTTTTCTTTGTAAGAGCATGTTCTACAAAGACCAAAAAAAAGAAAAACACGGTTCGCAAGAAAATATACATATGTGAATGATAGAAATACGTATAAATAGGTAGATTCAACTATATCCAGGTGTTCAACACAATTTTATTAAATACCATAAAATGTAAATGAACAATAATGCAAATGAGAAACCTGAAATATCACAACAGAAAACACAAGAAACTAATAAAAAACAATCTAGGGCTTAAGTTGACTGTAGGCTTGTAAATCGTTGAAAGAACGAAATATAATCCATGGATATCAGGAATTGATAATTTTTTTGTTTCAATTTTCTCTTATCAATTCTCATATAGCAATATCATGCCTTCTTTTACTTTTTCCGACATTGGTTTTTGGCACCGTGGCAACGAACGTCCAACTTCAAACTGCCCCCAAAATTCGGTAAAATTACCCACCTATGCCATCCGTAAGTGAAAAAACGTTTCAAACTAGGTCGTAAACCGACCTTTGCGGCTCCAACGAGGTAGACCACACAAAGTGTCCCGATTAGCCCCGATTTGTTCACTTCTTGCCTTAGAAGCCCTTAGATATGAGAGCAATTGATTGTCGTCCATCAAATACGGTTGAAATCGATCCTTCCAATCTATGCACTGTATACGCGATCTTGCGATTTGACAAAATATCATAAAAGAAACACGGAGGAGGCCACAGCGGATTTTTGGCTTCGGTGTCGCATGTGTATCGGGTGATCGGGCTATCGTGAAGATGAGGATGTGACGGCATGTCTAACTGAGATGTGTATTTTTGGTCCCGTCGCAACGCACGGGCATCTGTGTTAGTATATAGCTCATGGGACAAATAGCTTAAAAACTATTGTGGTATTGAATATGTACTTATGCACTTTATCTCTTATTAAGTTGCTTGTTGTGCGATAACCATGTTCCTGGGGACGCCATCAACTACTCTTTGTTGAATATCATGTGAGTTGCTATGCATGTCCGTCTTGTCTGAAGTAAGGGAGATTTACCACTCATTTAATGATTAGAGCATGCATAATGTTAGAGAAGAACATTGGGCCGCTAACTAAAGTCATGATCCATGGTGGAAGTTTCAGTTTTGGACATATATCCTCAATCTCATATGAGAACATTAATTGTTGCTAAATGCTTATGCATTAAAGAGGAGTCCATTATCTGTTGTCTATGTTGTCCCGGTATGGATGTCTAAGTTGAGAATAATCAAAAGCGAGAAATCCAATGCGAGCTTTCTCCTTAGACCTTTGTACATGCGGCATAGAGGTACCCCTTTGTGACACTTGGTTAAAACATGTGTATTGCGATGACAATCCCGGTAATCCAATCTAATTAGGACAAGGTGCGGGCACTATTAGTATACTATGCATGAGGCATGCAACTTGTAAGATATAATTTACATAACACATATGCTTTATTACTACCGTTGACAAAATTGTTTCTTGTTTTCAAAACCAAAGCTCTAGCACAAATATAGCAATCAATGCTTCCCTCTGCGAAGGGCCCTTCTTTTACTTTTATGTTGAGTCGGTTCACCTATCTCTCTCCACCTCAAGAAGCAAACACTTGTGTGAACTGTGCATTGATTCTTACATACTTGCATATTGCACTTGTTATATTACTTTACATTGACAATATCCATGAGATATACATGTTATAAGTTGAAAGCAACCGGTGAAACTTAATCTTCCTTTGTGTTGCTTCAATACATTTACTTTGATTTATTGCTTTATGAGTTAACTCTTATGCAAGACTTATTGATGCTTGTCTTGAAAGTACTATCCATGAAAAGTCTTTGCTTTATGATTCATTTGTTTACTCATGTCATTACCATTGTTTTGATCGCTGCATTCATTACATATGCTTACAATAGTATGATCAAGGTTATGATGGCATGTCACTCCAGAAATTATCTTTGTTATCGTTTACCTGCTCGGGACGAGCAGAACTAAGCTTGGGGATGCTGATACGTCTCCGACGTATCGATAATTTCTTATGTTCCATGCCACATTATTGATGATATCTACATGTTTTATGCATACTTTATGTCATATTTATGCATTTTCCGGCACTAACCTATTAACGAGATGCCGAAGAGCCGGTTGCTATTTTCTCGCTGTTTTTGGTTTCAGAAATCCTAGTAAGGAAATATTCTCGGAATTGGACGAAATCAACGCCCGAGGTCCTATTTTTGCACGAAGCTTCCGGAAGACCGGAGGACTTACGAAGTGGGGCCACGAGGTGGCGACACAACGGTGCTTGATGTCTACGGGAGCTTCTATTCTTGTAGACAGTGTTGGGCCTCCAAGAGCGGAGGTTTGTAGAACAGCGAGCAAGTTTCCCTTAAGTGGATCACCCAAGGTTTATCGATCTCGGGGAGGAAGAGGTCAAAGATATCCCTCTCATGCAACCCTACAACCACAAAGCAAGAAGTCTCTTGTGTCCCCAACACACCTAATAGGTGCACTAGTTCGGCGAAGAGATAGTGAAATACGGGTGGTATGAATAAGTAGTAGCAACGGCAACGGCACCGAGAAAAGTGCTTTGCCCGGGACGAGTAAACAAGCATTAGTAACGCAGCGAGTAGTAACGCAAGTAAAACGAGTAAACAAGCGGCGATAGCGATATTTAGGAACAAGGCCTAGGGATTAGACTTTCACTAGTGGACACTCTCAATATTGATCACATAACGAAACAGATAAATGCATACTCTACACTTTTGTTGGATGATGAACACCTTGCGTAGGATTACACGAACCCTCAATGCCGGAGTTAACAAGCTCCACAATAATGCTCATATTTTAGTAACCTTTAGTGTAAGATAGATCAAAAGACTAAACCAAGTACTAACATAGCATGCACACTATCACCTTCATGCATATGTAGGAGGAATAGATCACATCAATATTATCATAGCAATAGTTAACTTCGCAATCTACAAGAGATCATGATCATAGCATAAACCAAGTACTAACACGGTGCACACACTGTCACCTTTGCACACGTGCAGGAGGAATAAAACTACTTTAATAACATCACTAGAGTAGCACATAGATAAATTGTGATACAAACACATTGCAATCATAAAGAGATATAAATAAGCACCTCACTATGCCATTCAACAGTGAATAAGTATTCTGTGAAATATAGCCTAAGAGACCCACACGGTGCACACACTGTCACCTTTACACACGTGGGACAAGGAGTCTCAGGAGATCACATAAGTAAAACTCACTTGACTAGCATAGTGACATCTAGATTACAAGCATCATCATATGAATCTCAATCATGTAAGGCAGCTCATGAGATTATTGTATTGAAGTACATAGGAGAGAGATGAACCACATAGCTACCGGTACGGCCCCGAGCCTCGATGGAGAACTACTCCCTCCTCATGGGAGCGAGCGGCGGTGATGAAGATGGCGGTGGAGATGGCAGCGGTGTCGATGGAGAAGCCTTCCGGGGGCACTTCCCCGCTACGGCGAGGTGCCGGAACGGAGACTCCTGTCCCCCGGATCTTGGCTTCGCGATGGCGGCGGCTGCGGAAGGTTTTCCGTATCGTGGTTTTTCGCATCGGGGTTTCGCGACGGAGGCTTTATATAGGCGAAGAGGCGGCGCGGGAGGGTCGAAGGGGTGGCCACACCATAGGCTGGCGCGGCCGGGGCCCGAGGCCGCGCCACCCTATCATCCGGGGCCCACATGGCCCCCCTCCGGCGGCTCTCGGGTGTTCGGATGCTTCCGGTGAAAATAGGAACCTGGGTCTTGATTTCGTCCAATTCCGAGAATATTTTGTTACTAGGATTTACGAAACCAAAAACAGCGAGAAACGAGAGCTGGCACTTCGGCATCTTGTTAATAGGTTAGTTCCGGAAAATGCACGAATATGACATAAAGTGTGCATAAAACATGTAGGTATCATCAATAATATGGCATAGAACATAAGAAATTATCGATACGTCGGAGACGTATCAAGCATCCCCAAGCTTAGTTCTGCTCGTCCCGAGCAGGTAAAACGATAACAAAGATAATTTCTGAAGTGATATGCCATCATAACCTTGATCATACTATTAGTAAACATATGTAGTGGATGCAGCGATCAAAACAATGGTAATTTCATGAGTAAACAAGTGAATCATAAAGCAAAAACTTTTCATGAATAGTACTTCAAGACAAGTATTAATAAGTCTTGCATAAGAGTTAACTCATAAAGCAATAAATCAAAGTAAAGGCATCGAAGCAACACAAAGGAAGATTAAGTTTCAGCAATTGCTTTCAACTTGTAACATGTATATCTCAATGATAGTTTGTCAACATAGAGTAATATAACAAGTGCAATATGCAAGTATGTAGGAATCAATGCACAGTTCACACAAGTGTTTGCTTCTTGAGGTGGAGAGAGATAGGTGAAGCTGACTCAACATAAAAAGTAAAAGAAAGGTCCTTCAAAGAGGAAAAGCATCGATTGCTATATTTGTGCTAGAGCTTTGGTTTTTGAAAACATAAAGAGAGCATAAAAGTAAAGTTTTGAGAGGTGTTTGTTGTTGTCAACGAATGGTAGTGGGCACTCTAACTACCTCATCAACCGGACTTTCAAGAGCGGCTCCCATGAAGGACGTTATCTCTACCGGCAAGGTAGATCATCCCTCTTCTCTTTTGTTTACACATGTACTTTAGTTTAGTTTTTCTTTATTTATGGATGACACTCCTCCCAACCTTTTGCTTACACAAGCCATGGCTAACCGAATCCTCGGGTGCCTTCCAACAATCACATACCATGAAGGAGTGTCTATTTGCAAAATTAA
Source organism: Lolium rigidum (assembly GCF_022539505.1). Lineage (NCBI taxonomy): Eukaryota > Viridiplantae > Streptophyta > Magnoliopsida > Poales > Poaceae > Lolium > Lolium rigidum. The sequence goes on from NC_061511.1 coordinate 48,533,397, forward strand.
GTTGCTTCTCGATGAATCGAGCAAAACATGTGAAGAGAATTATTAACGCAAGTTAATTAACCAGGCTAGGAACCCCATTGCCGGCTCTTTTTGCAAAATTATTGGATAAGCGGATGTGCCACTAGTCCATTGTGAAAGTCACGTCGAAGTAAATGACAAGATCGAAAGATAAAACACCACATACTTCCTCATGAGCTATAAAACATTGACACAAATCAGAGGTGATAAATTTTGAATTATTTAAAGGTAGCACTCAAGCAATTTACTTTGGAATGGCGGAGAAATACCATGTAGTAGGTAGGTATGGTGGACACAAATGGCATAGTTATTGGCTCAAGGATTTTGGATGCATGAGAAGTATTCCCTCTCGATACAAGGTTTAGGCTAGCAAGGTTATTTGAAACAAACACAAGGATGAACCGGTGCAGCAAAACTCACATAAAAGACATATTGTAAACATTATAAGACTCTACACCGTCTTCCTTGTTGTTCAAAACTCAATACTAGATGTTATCTAGACTCTAGAGAAACCAAATATGCAAACCAAATTAGAAAGCTCTAAGTATTTCTTCATTAATGGGTGCAAAGTATATGATGCAAGAGCTTAAACATGAGCACAACAATTGCCAAGTATCAAATTATCCAAGACATTTTAGAGTTACTACATGTAGCATTTTCCAATTCCAACCATATAACAATTTAACGAAGAAGAAACTTCGCCATGAATACTATGAGTAGAGCCTAAGGACATATTTGTCCATATGCTACAACGGAGCGTGTCTCTCTCCCATAAAGTGAATGCTAGGATCCATTTTATTCAAACAAAACAAAAACAAAAACAAACCGACGCTCCAAGCAAAGTGCATAAGATGTGACGGAATAAAAATATAGTTTCAGGGGAGGAACCTGATAATGTTGTCGGTGAAGAAGGGGATGCCTTGGGCATCCCCAAGCTTAGACGCTTGAGTCTTCTTAAAATATGCAGGGGTGAACCACCGGGGCATCCCCAAGCTTAGAGCTTTCACTCTCCTTGATCATATTGCATCATACTCCTCTCTTGATCCTTGAAAACTTCCTCCACACCAAACTCGAAACAACTCATTAGAGGGTTAGTGCATAATAAAAATTCACATGTTCAGAGGTGACACAATCATTCTTAACACTTCTGGACATTGCATAAAGCTACTTGGACATTAATGGATCAAAGAAATTCATCCAACATAGCAAAAGAGGCAATGCGAAATAAAAGACAGAATCTGTCAAAACAGAACAGATCCGTAAAGATGGATTTTATTAGGCCACCAGACTTGCTCAAACGAAAATGCTCAAATTGAATGAAAGTTGCGTACATATCTGAGGATCATGCTCGTAAATTGGCTTAATTTTCTGAGCTACCTACAGGGAGATAGACCCAGATTCGTGACAACAAAGAAATGCTGGAACTGCGCGAGTAATCCAAATCTAGTACTTACTTTACTATCAAAGACTTTACTTGGCACAACAAAACATAAAACTAAGATAAGGAGAGGTTGCTACAGTAGTAAACAACTTCCAAGACACAAATATAAAACAAAGTACTCGTAGCAAAATAACACATGGGTTATCTCCCAAGAAGTTCTTTCTTTATAGCCGTTAAGATGGGCTCAGCAGTTTTAATGATGCACTCGCAAGAAATAGTAGTTGAAGCAAAAGAGAGCATCAAGAGGCAAATTCAAAACAAATTTAAGTCTAACATGCTTCCTATGCATAGGAGTCTTGTAAATAAACAAGTTCATGAAGAGCAAAGTAACAAGCATAGGAAGATAAAACAAGTGTAGCATCAAAAATTTCAGCACATAGAGAGGTGTTTTAGTAACATGAAAATTTCTACAACCATATTTTCCTCTCTCATAATAACTTTCAGTAGCAACATGAGCAAACTCAACAATATAACTATCACATAAAGCATTCTTATCATGAGTCTCATGCATAAAATTATTACTCTCCACATAAGCATAATTAATTTTACTAGTTGTAGTGGGAGCAAATTCAACAAAGTAGCTATCATTATTATTCTCATCAAGTGTAGGAGGCATAGTATAATCACAACAAAATTTACTCTCCATAGTAGGTTGTACCAAAAGACCACTATTATAATCATCATAAATAGGAGGCAAAGTATCATCAAATAAAATTTTCTCCTCAATGCTTGGGGGACTAAAAAGATCATGAAAACCAGCTTCCCCAAGCTTAGAACTTTCTATATCATTAGCAACAATGGTGTTCAAAGCGTTCATACTAATATTACTACCAGCATGCAAATAAGATTCCATAGGTTTTTTAATTTTCGCATCAAACAATCCATGTCTTAAATCAGGAAATAGAATAAGAAGCTCATTGTTGTCCATTATGCCAAACTAGTGTAAACAAGAAACAAAAAGATGCAATTGCGGGATCTAAAGGAAATAGCTTCGAGCACACACACGACGGCAACGAGAAAAGTACTTTACCTGGGACCGGAGTATGAGTGCCTTTACCTTTCCTCCCCGGCAACGGCGCCGGAAAAGTGCTTGATGTCTACGGGAGCTTCTATTCTTGTAGACAGTGTTGGGCCTCCAAGAGCGAGAGGTTTGTAGAACAGCTGACAAGTTTCCCTTAAGTGGATCACCCAAGGTTTATCGATCTCGGGGAGGAAGAGGTCAAAGATATCCCTCTCATGCAACCCTACAACCACAAAGCAAGAAGTCTCTTGTATCCCCAACACACCAAATAGGTGCACTAGTTCGGCGAAGAGATAGTGAAATACGGGTGGTATGAATAAGTAGTAGCAACGGCAAGCTTGCACCGGAAAAGTGCTTTGCCCGGGACAATAAACAAGCAGTAGTAACGCAAGTAAAACAGTAAACAAGCAGCGATAGCAATATTTAGGAACAAGGCCTAGGGATTAGACTTTCACTAGTGGACACTCTCAACATTGATCACATAACGGAACAGATAAATGCATACTCTACACTCTTGTTGGATGATGAACACACTTGCGTAGGATTACACGAACCCTCAATGCCGGAGTTAACAAGCTCCACAATAATGCTCATATTTTAGTAACCTTTAGTGTAAGATAGATCAAAAGACTAAACCAAGTACTAACATAGCATGCACACTTGTCACCTTCATGCATATGTAGGAGGAATAGATCACATCAATATTATCATAGCAATAGTTAACTTCGCAATCTACAAGAGATCATGATCATAGCATAAACCAAGTACTAACACGGTGCACACACTTGTCACCTTTGCACACGTGCGGGAGGAATAAAACTACTTTAATAACATCACTGATGCATGATAGTTAATTTAAACATTACAA